>NC_090394.1:48462937-48762937 GCF_036365525.1 Heterodontus francisci
TAAGTAAAAGACATGACCTCACTGATAGGAAAACTAGATGTCATAAGTATTCTATGGATGGTGCAGAAATAGAGTGAAGATTGAAAGGGAATTTGGATAATACATTCAGCATTAATATGTCAAATAACCATTGAGATGCAATAAATGAAGACACATATGTTGTTTAAATTGTATTGGATTAATCTTTTATGTATAAGTTCTAAACGAATTAATTCTAAAGTCGCAACTCTGAATTTTCCTTAGCATCGATGATTTTACCAATTGGTGTGAGTGGAACTTGTCTGTTGTGTTGCACAGAGACAACCTACACTGAAAAAGTGCAAGTGAGTCCAATTGGAGAAGGTAGAAATCCCTTAAATGGGCTGAAGTAGTCAATTTTCTTTATACCCCACCCCCCCCCCCCCCCCCCCCCCCCCCCCCCCCCCCCCCCCCCCCCCCCCCCCACCCCCCCCCCCCCCCCCCCCCCCCCCCCCCCCATGGTCCGATGTAATTTGGGTCAGATTACAAATGGGAGTTTTCAGTTCTGTCCCAAATTCCATCCCTTTTGTGTCTGGAATTCCTGGTCCTTTAAGTCAAAGGAGTCAGCTATGAGGAACTAGAGTTTCTTTAGCCTTAAAAGGACAAAACTGAAGTAAACAAGGTATTACAAGGGTGCATAAACTTACTCCAGAGCATTGCTTCCAATTATATAAGGGCACGAGAACAGAGAAATATGGGTGAAACTGATGAAAGGAATGTTTAAGTCAGATATCAGAGAATTCACACTAAGAATTGCCAACACTTAGAATTGCTTTCTGGGTTGAGTAATGGAGGCGAAACCACTAGATCTGATGCACTGGGGGATTGTATAGGTATTTTTTCCTCTAGATGAATGAGCTAAGATGGTTGAATGGCCTGCTTTCTTTGTATCTAATGTGAAACAACAATAATCTATTAATTGGCTTAATTACCAATGGTATGGAAAGCTACTAATCAAGAAAGCACAATCAGGAATGAGGGCCCTCTGCAAACTAATCAAGTCAATCATTGACATTTTTCTGTAAGAATCAATATGGCAGTAGCAGCCAACCACACAAAAAAACAATTACCTGCCTCAGCTTATTATTTTCAAATTGCTTTTAACTGTCACCTTGATTTCTGACTGTCAGAATATGTTGTTTAAATTCACACTGCAGTGCTTGAGCACAAAAATCAAGGCTGGGCACTGCAGTACTGAGGGAGTGCTGTCACTGTCGGGGGGTGCATTCCTTCAGATGAGATATTAAACCGAGGCCCCATCTGCCTGCTCGGGTGGATCTAAATGATCCCAAGGCACTATTTGGAAGAAGAACAGGGGAATTATCCCCAGTCTCCTGGCCATATTTATCCCCTCAGCCCACATCACAAAACCAGATTATCTTGGTCATTATCACATTGCTGTTTGTAGGATCTTGCTGTGTGCATGTAGTGCTTACCCATGTTTCCTACATTACAACAGTGACTACATTTCAAAAAAAAAGTACATAATTGGCCTGTAAAGCACTTTGTGACATTCCGGTGGTCGTGAAAAGCGCTATATAAATGCAAATCTCGCAACCTCTACCACCTAGAAGGACAAGGACAGCAGATGCATGGGAACATCACCACCTGTAAGTTTCCCCTCCAAGCCGCACACCATCCTGACTTGAAAGTACATTGCCATACCTTCACTGGCGCTGGGTCAAAATCCTGGAACTCCCTTTCTACAGCACTGTGGGTGTACCTACACCACATGGACTGCAGCAGTTCAAGAAAGCAGCTCACCACCACCTTCTCAAGAGGCAATTAGGGATGGACAATAAATGCTTAGTCACCTAGCCAGCGACGCCGACATCCTCATGAACGAATAAAAAAAGTCTGTCTTTCTTTAAATAACATTCAAAACATAAACCATAAAAAGGAATTGTGAAAAAATAAATTTACTCATAAAGTCAGTGATTGTCTGTTCGATTTGCTGCAAGAAGTTTCCCCAGACAGGCCTGCCCCCTACTTTCTAGAGATAAGACATTAGTGGTGCTATATTCTCTTTCAATGTATACCTGGACCTGAACAAAGAGGCTCAGCCAATGAACAGACTCCAAAAATGCACTAATATCACTCTCTGCATATCACACTAGTGGACTAGAATCAGCTTGGCTTTATACAGGGCCACACAATATTTCCTGTCGCAGGCTACCTGATTTAGTATAAAGTGCTGATGTGGCAGTGGTACACCAGCCTCACTGTTTGAGTAGAGCTAGCAGGGCATCTGAGTTGGTCAATGCTTGAAGAAAATATAGAGATCGGAATTACAATTTCTAGTGACAGCTTGCTTAAATTAAAGAGCAACAACTGGAACCAGGACACATGCCATGTGGCTAAAATGAACGAATGCACAACCTAAATCTTGAAAGCATTTGTAGAATTGAAAGGTTCCACTTTATTAAACATTAATTTACAAAAATAAAATACAGCAAAAGATTATAAAATTAACCTGGCAATTTAAACATAAATATTTAAATATTAAGAATTGATAGCCTTCTTTCAGAATGTTTCACAGCATTAAATAATATTATATAAGATTACTGAAGCCCGAAAATCAATATTTATGATATTAAATATTTTGACAATGAATAACTACGAATCGGCAACTTATAATTCTATAATATAAACCAAGGAAGAAAGCATGAAAATTAAATGGCATTTAAAAGTTCAAAATCCATTGTTCCACATGGCCCATAGCTACTAGTGTAATATGAAAGTTGATTTGATACTGTGTTAAACAGGCTGAGCAAAATTGTGACCTTTCTGAATAGCTTGAAGTGGAGATTGAAGTCAGGATATCAGATCACAATATACAAATATGAGTTTTCAAGAGTCATTGGCTGAACTTTATACTTAAATGGTGATGACTCTAACCCTGTAGAAAACACAGCTGGGGATTAGGAACTGTATATTTACCCCCTTGTTGGCCAGGTTTTCTCAGTCATATTAAAAGCAGAAACAGGGTGGAACAGAGCTCGTCAAATCACAGAATCACGGAGTCATAGGGCTTGAATTTGTGGGTCCCCACTCCAGGATTAGTGACGGGCGTTAAAAATGGCAGCTGGCATGCAGGGGCCGCCATGCCACCGTGATCTTGAGCCTGGCAATTCATTATCATATGCAGGGCAGCCACCCTGCGCACCACACCCCCCCAATCACATGGTGGGGGATGCCTCGGTGATGCTGTAAATGGCATCAGCTGTTTCTGTGCAGGCACTGGTGTCATTGTTAAAGGTTTGTCCGCCCTGTGAAGAAACTGTTGAGTTGCCCCTGTCCAACCCCCAGTACACTACTGATGCAGAGTTCACCCCTTCCACCCCAACTGCACTAAAATGCAGAGTCGACCCCTTCCCCCCCCCGCCCCCAACTATACTGCAAATGCAGAGTTCTCCTTCCCCACCTCCACTACACTACAAATGCAGAGATGCCCCCTTCCCCCACCTCGGTGACACCAGCTTCCCCTGGAAGGGAAAGTGAAGGTGTGTGAGGACCACACATCACGCTGAAGATCTGGAATTGCAGGTAAGATCACTCCCGTTTTCTTCTTTAATTCATGCAAACAGGTAATTTAAATATGTAAAGTTGGGCCCCATTGCAGAGCAGTGGAGGGCCTGCCATAGAGCTTCCCTGCCACCAGGAAGATCAGGTCCAGCAAGCCCAGTGCCGGATTCCGTGGCGGGCTGCTGCCTCTCTGACATTCAGGTCCCCCCACTATGGAGTCCGATGTTGGGAGGAGAGAAAGACCTCGGCCGTAGAGTCATTTATGACATAGAAGGAGGCATTCAGCCCATCGAGTCCATGCCAGCTCTCCGTGGAGCAATCCAGTCAGTTCCACTCCCCCACTCAATCCCCGTAGCCCTGCAAGTTTATTTCCTTCAAGTGCCTATCCAATTTCTGTTTAAAATCATTGGTTGTCTGTGCTTCCACCCACCTTCGTGGGCAGCGAGTTCCACGTCATTAACATCACTGCGTAAAAAAGTTCTTCTTCACATTCCCCCCAGCATCCTTTGCCCCAAAAACTTTAATTTGTGTCGTCTAGTCCTTGCACCATCAGTTAATAGGAATAGTTTTTCCTTGTCTAACATATCTAAGCCTGTCATAATCTTATATACCTCGATCAAATCTTCCTCAATCTCCTTTGCTCCAAGGAGAACAACACCAGCTTTTCCAATCATCGAAGCTTACAGCTAAAAAAGAGGCCATTCGGCCTGTCATGCCTGTGCTGCTCTTTGAAAGAGCAGTCATGCTTAGCCCCACATCCCTGCTTTTTGTCCATAACGCTGTAAGTTCCTGATCCTCAAGATGCCTAATTTCTTTAAAAATTATTTTTGTAATCGGCTTCCACCACCTCTTCAGCTAGAGCATTCCAGATCCTAGCAACTTCTCTGAGTGAAAACACTTCTCCTCATCTTCCATCCAGAGCTTTTGCCAATGATGTTAAATCTATGACCTCTGGTTATTGGCCACTCGCCAGAGGGAATTTTTTTCTCTACCACTCTATCTAAATCTTTCATTATCTTGAAAATCTCTATTAGGTCACCTCTTAACCTTCTCTGTTCCAAGGGAAAACAGTCCTAACTTTTCTATTTCTAATAATTTTACATCTTTTCTAAATGCCTACAATTATCTACAATACTTCAACTGATGCCTAACCAGTGTTTATAAAGTTCTAGGATGATTTTTGCTTTTACATTCTATTCCTCTATTTCTAAACTCAAGCAACCATATACTTCATTCGCCACTTTATCAACTTGCTGTGCCACCTTTAAGGTGTGCATAAGGACACCAAGGTTTTTTTACTTCTTTACTAGTCTACGCTTGTCAAAATCCAGCCATTTATACGATACTGTCTTTCCATATTTACCTTCTTAAAGTGCATCACTGCAAACTTCTCTGCATTTGCTTCACCAGCCATGTTTCTGCCCCTTTCATTCGTTCTGACGATGTCATGCTGAAACCTATAACAACCCTCATCACACTCTACTATTTTGCCAAGTTTACAATGCTGCTCCCTACATCCGAGTCTAGGTTGTTCATAAAAATTAAAAAGAGGAATGGATTCAAAACTGATCTTTGGGCAACACCACTTCAAACCACCTCCCAGTCTTATAATTCATCATCCACCACCCCCACTTCGCTTCCGGTCACTGAGCCACTTTTGTATCCATACCATCTCTTTTCCTTTAATTCCATGAGCTTCCATCTTCTAAATAAGCCTCCTATGTGGCATCTTGTCTCATGCCTTCTGAAAGTCCATATTTACAATACCTACAACACTACCTTGATCATCAATCTCTGTTAACTCACCAGCTAATTCAATCAAATTAGACAAGAGTTAAAATAGAGGTGGTAGGCTTACTGTCCTGTTCCTACTCTGTTGTGATATTTCCTGGAGCCTTCAATTGGGCTGCCAAGGGCACTCATCTGAATTGGGCAGCGACCTCATTAATCTATGCAAATTGAGATCCTATGATGAATTCAAGAGGTGAGGTGAGGTGAGGTGACTGCTCTTGACATGAAGGCAACATTTGACCAAATGTGGTTTCAAGCAGCCTAGCAAAATTGAAGTCGATTGGAATCAGGGGGAAAACTCCATTGGTTGGAGTCATACCTAGCACAAAGGAAGATAGTTTGTGGTTGTTGGAGGCCAAACATCTAAGCCCCATGACATTGTTGCAGGAGCACCTCAGAGGAGTGTCCTAGGCCCAATCATCTTCAGCTACTTCATTACAGACCTTCACTCCATCATAGGAGGGGATGTTCACTGATGATTGCACAGTGGTCAGTACCCTTCATGACTCCTCAGATATTGAAGCATTCTGTGTCCACATGCAGCAAAACATGGTCAACATTCAGCCTTGGGCTGTCTGTCAAGTGGCAAGTAACATTCATGCCATACAAAGTGCCAGGCAATGACCATCCAACAAGAGAGAGTTAACCATCTCCCCTTGACGTTCAATGGCCATTACCATCACTGAATTCCCCACCATCAAAATCCTGGGAGTTACCATCAACCAGAAACTTACTGGACAAGCCATGGAAATACTGTGGATACAAGAGCAGGTCAGAGACTGTAAATTCTGCAGTGAGAAGCTCACCTCCTGACTCTCCAAGGCCTGTCCACCATTTACAAGGCACAAGTCAGGAGTGTGATGGAATACTCTCCACTTTGCCTGGATAAGTATAGCTTCAACAACACTCAGAAGCTTGACACCATCCAGGACAATGCAGCCGCTTGATCAGCACTATCTTAAATAGTCACTCCCTGCAGCACCAGCACATGGTGGCAGCAGTGTTTACTATCTACAAGATCCACTGTGGCAATTCGCCAAGCCTTCTTTGACACCTTCCAACCCACGGCCTGCACTATCTAGAAGGACTAGGGCAGCAGATGCATGGAAACACACCACCGGCAAGTTCCCCTCCAAGTCACACACCATCCTGACTTGGAACTATCACTGTCGCTGGGTCAAAATCCTGGAACTCCGTCCCTAACAACACTGTGGGTGTACCTACCCCACATGGACTGCAGCAGTTCAGGAAGGCGGCTCACCACCACCTTCTCAAAGGACAATTCGAGATGGGTAATAAATATGCTGGTCTCGCCAGTGACTCTCACATCCCATGAAAGAATAAAAAGAGGACACTATGCAATTTTAATTGCTTGCTGAGCAGTGCTGTGGACACTTCACTCAGCAAAACATGGTGGTACAGCAGATGAGATGCAAAAATGTGCCTTTCTAACACCCCACTTTGAACCAGTATTATTCTCCAGGCTTGATGGTGAGTGAGTAGTGATAGAAATGCCAAACCATGTCTAACAGATTGTGGTGGTATATAATTCTGTTGCTGCTGCAATGAGTGGTAATGGAAACAGTAAAGAAACAAAAGATGCGTCTAAATGAGGTGTGAATGACAGGATAGCAGCCGTCCGAACCAAAATAAAGGAACTAGGAAAGAAACAAAAGAGAAAGAAAACAGCAAAAAAAAACACAAAATAAAATTGGGGCAGAGATTATAATCTAAAATTGTTGAACTCAATGTTGAGACCAGAACTTTTGGCTTTTCAACAAGAAACCTTTTGTCATTTGATCTGTCCTGCCCTGCACCCTTTCACAGACCTTCCCATGTGTTCTTCTTCCCACCTCCCCACTTTCACTTGCTCAAAACCTATTATATTTCTCATTTTTCTCCACTCTGATGAACAGTCACAGACCTGAAACATTAATTCTGTTTCTCTCTCCACAGCTGTTGACTGACCTTCTGAGTATTTCCAGCATTTTCTGTTTTTATTTCAGAGTTCCAGCATCTGTAGTATTTTGAATTTGTAATATCCACTGCAAACTTTGATTATACCATAAGAAGATAAGAAACAGGGGCAGGAGTAGGCCATTCGGCACCTCGAGTCTGCTCCGCCATTACAAATAAGATCATGGCTGATCGGATTGTGGCCTTAACTCCACTTTCCTGGCTGCCCACTTAAAGTCTTGATTCCCTTGTAGATTAAACATACGGCCAACTCAGCCTTGAATATATTCAATGACCCAGCCGCCACTGCTCTCTGGGGAAGAGAATTCCAATGATTAACTACCCTCTGAGAGAAAAAATTCCTCCTCATCTCTGTCTTAAAAGGAGACCCCTTGTTTTGAATCTGTGCCTCCAAGTTCTACATTCCCCCACGAGGGGAAACATCCTCTCAGAATCTACCCTGTCAAGGCCCCTCAGAATCTTATATGTTTCAATAAGATCACCATCAGTCTTCTCAACTCCAATGTGTATGCGCCCAACCTGCTCAAACGTTCCTCATAAGACAACCTTTCATCTCAGGAATCAGCCTAGTGAACTTCTCTGAACTGCTTCCAATGCAAGTTTATCCCTCCTTATGTAAGGAGACCAAACCTATACCCAGTACTCTAGGTGTGGTCTCAACAATGCCCTGGCATTGACTTCCCTACTTTTATACGTCATCCCCATGCAATAAATGCCAACATTCCATTTGCCTTCCTAATTACTTGCTGTACCTGCAAGCTAATTTTTTGTGATTCATGTACAAGGGCACAAAGATCCCTCTGTACCACAGCATTCTGCAGTCTCTCTTCATGTAAATAATATTCTGCTTTTCTATTTTTCCTGCCAAAGTGGACAACCTGACATTTTGTCACATTATACTCCATTTGCCATATTATTGTCCCTTCACTTAACTTATCTGTATCTCTTTGCAGAAAATTTGTGTCCCCATCACAACTTGCTTTCTTAACTGTCTTGTATTATCATAAATTTAGCTACAATACACTTGGGCCTTTCATCCAAGTCATTAATATAGATTGTAAATAGTTGAAGCCTCAGCACTGATTCCTGTAGCATTCCACTAGTTACAGCTTGCCAACCTGAAAATGCCCCATTTATCCCAGCTTTCTGTTAGTTAGCCAATCCTCTATCATTGCTAATATATTGTCCCCAACACCATGAGCTCATATCTTGTGTAGTAACCTTTTATAACCTTTTATGTGGCACCTTATCGAATGCCTTTTGGAAATCCAAATACACTACATCTACTGGTTTCCCTTTATCCACCCTAAGTATTGCTGAAAATAGAGATATGTTGCCGAAGCTTTTTATTTTGCACTCATCAGGACAATCCGCAAGAATAACCAATGTAAGGGAAAACAACAACTTATACTAACTTGTACTCCCTTACATTGGTTATTCTTGTGGATTGTCCTGATGAGTGCAAGATGAAAAGCTTCGACATGTCTCTACTTTCAGCAATACTCAAGTTCTGTACTACTAAACGTCTATTATCCACCCTGCTTGTTACATCTTCAAAGGATTCTAATAAACTTGTCAAACACAATTTCCCTTTCATAAAACTATGTTGACTCTGCCTGATTGCATTATGATTTTCTAAATGTTCTGCTACTGCTTCCTTAATAATAGATTCCAGCATTTTCCCAATGACAAATGTTAGGCCAACTGGCCTATAGTCTCCTGCTTTTTGTCACCCTCCTTTCTTGAATAAAGGTGTTACATTTACGGTTTTCCAATCCATTGGGACCTTTCCAGAATCTAGGGAATTTTGGAAGATTACAACCAATGCATCCATTATCTCTGCAGCCACTTCTTTTAAGACCCTAGGATGCAGGCCATCAGGTTCAGGGGACTTGTCAGCCTTTAGTCCCATTAGTTTTCCGAGTACTTTATCTCTAGTGATAGTGATTGTTTGTTTGAAGTTCCTCCCCTTACCCTCTTGATTTTCTGCTATTTTTGGGATGCTTTTTGTGTCTTCTACTGTGAAGACAGATACAAAATACTTGCTCAAGGTCAATGCCATTTCCTTGTCTCCCATTATTAATTCCCCAGTCTCATCCTCTAAGAGACCAATATTTACATGAGCTACTCTCTTCCTTTTCATACATTTGTAGCAACTTTTATTGTCTGTTTTTATATTTCTTGCTAGTTTACTCTCATACTCTAATTTCTCCCTCTTTGTTTTTTTTTTAGTCATCCTCCGCTGGTTTCTAAAATTTTCCCAATTTTCTGGCCTACGACTAATTTTTGCATCCTTTTTCAATTTGATACCCACAGTTAACCACAGACAGTACATATTTCTCATAGAGTCTTTCTTTCTCTATGGAATATTTTTGTTGAGAGTTATGAAATATCTCCTTAAATGTCTACCACTGTTTCTCTACTCTTTTACCTTTTAACTTATTTTCTCAGTCCACATTAGCCAACTTTATCTTCATACCCTTGTAATTGCCTTTACTTAAGTTTAAGACACTAGTTTCAGACCCAAACCTCTCACCCTCAAGCTGAATGTGAAATTCTATCATGTTTTGATCACTCTTGCCTAGAGGATTCTTTACTGTGAGGTCATTTATTAATCCTGTCCCATTACACATTACCAGATCTAACGTAGCCTGCTCCCAGGTTCATTCCAGAATGTATTGTTCTAAGAAACTGTCCCTAATACACTCAATGAATTTATCTTCCAGGCTACCGTTTGCCAATTTGATTAGTCCAATCTATATGAAGATTAAAATTGCTTGTGATTATTGCAGTACCTTTCCTTCAAGCCCCCATTATTTCTTGATCTATATTCTGTCCCACACTGTAGCTACTGTTAGCAGACCCATAAACTACTCGCACCAGTGACTTCTTTCTTTTGCTATTTATCTCCATCCAAACTGATTCTACATCTTGAACTTCCGAGCCAAGATCATTTTTCACTCCAGTATTGATATCATCCTTGATTAACAGAGGTACCCCACCTCCTTTTCCTTTCTTCCTATCCTTCTGAAATGCCAAATGCCCTTGAATGTCATATTAAGATATAGAAAATATTCACTACCAGCATTGAAACTATTTCACTTGTGAAGAATGTGCTGGAAATTCTTTCTGGTGATTGTTTAGTGCTTTGTAATGTCAGCAACCTGTCCCTGAAACTAATGTTTCCTGGCCCACCTCTTCTTACACTGTGGATATTGACCACCTTCTATCATTTATGTTTGTCTAAACTACTATCCATACACATCCACCCTATTGTTGGAATATACAGGACGATATAGATGGGCTGGTAAGATGAGCAGAGCAGTGGCAAATGGAATTTAATCCGGAGAAGTGTGAGGTGATGCATTTTGGGAGGACTAACAAGGCAAGGGAATATACAATGGATAGTAGGACCCTAGGAAGTACAGAAGGGACCTTGGTGTACTTGCCCATAGATCACTGAAGGCAGCAGCACAGGTAGATAAGGTGGTTAGGAAGGCATATGGGATACTTGCCTTTATCAGCTGAGGCATAGAATAGAAGAGCAGGGAGGTTATGATGGAGCTGTATAAGACGCTAGTTAGGCCATAGCTGGAGTACTGTGTACAGTTCTGGACACCACACTATAGGAAGGATGTGATTGCACTGGAGAGGGTGCAGAGGAGATTCACCAGGCTGTTGCCTGTGCTGGAGCATTTCAGCTATGAAGAGAGACTGAAAAGGCGAGGGTTGTTTTCCTTAGAGCAGAGAAGGCTGAGGGGCGGACATGATTGAGGGAATCAAAATTATGAGGGGCATAGATAGGTTAGATAGGAAGAAACTTTTTCCATTAGTGGAGGGGTCAATAACCAGGGGACATAGATTTAAGATAAGGAGCAGGAGGTGTAGTGGGGATTTGAGAAAAAGAAATTTCACCCAGAGGGTGGTTGGAATTTGGAACACACTGCCTGAAGAGGTGGTAGAGGCAGGAACCCTCACAACATTTAAGAAGTATTTAGATGAGCACTTGAAATGCCACAGCATACAAGGCTACGGGCCAAGTGCTGGAAAATGGGATTAGAGTAGTTAGGAGCTTGATGGCCAGCACAGACACGATGGGCCGAAGGGCCTGTTTCTGTGCTGTATAACTCTATGGCTGTATGACTCTATATGTCATGTTCTGGTATAATATTACATTTCAGGGTGAGAAATACATAAAGTCAATGGGAAAATCGTGGACAGCACACCCATCATTTTTGGGACAAGCTACCCGCTGCATGGGGAGCCCTACCAGTGACGTAAGGTCTTGGAAAGATTCACCAAATATTCACAGATATCTATTGACATTTTGGGGCCAAATATCTTCAGGCCCTACATCATGACCGTTAAGCACCTGCCTGTGACCATCAGTAAGGACCCTGCTGAAGAATATGGGAATCAGAGGGAAGCTATCTCATTTTACTATTTCAGGCGCAAGTATCTTGGGTGCCTACTTGCCTGATAAGACTGGATATTCTAATGTAGGCTCGAAGGTTGCTAGGACCCACTCGGAAGGTATCTGCAGTGCCCCCTCAGCTTCCTTTATAAAGGAGGCCAAAACCAGCTCTGAAAATGTTTAACATTATCAGGATTCTGCTGACTCCTCCCTCCACACAGCGCTGAATTTTACCAGCCCCTCGACACTGCAGATTGAGGCTCAGGGGCTGGTAAACTGCCGTGGGAAGAGGCCTGCCTCGACCCACAACGTTGAGACGGGCCCACCGCATTTTACCGGCGGCGGGACCTTGGTGTGGCCCCCACCCGCCGCGTGACGGTGGAACCACGATCAACATATGGTAATGATTACTTACCTATGTTGATTATGCAGCCAGCCGCCTCTCCAACGACATTGCCGGATTTTTCGTTGAACGGGCGGCCGTCACATGCCGTCCCGTTCACGATCTGAAAAGCTGCCAAGTCCTCACTCTGCATTAGTTTAGTTTAGAGATACAGCACTGAAACAGGCCCTTCGGCCCACCGAGTCTGTGCCGACCATCAACCACCCATTTATACTAATCCTACACTAATCCCATATTCCTATCACATCCCCACCTGTCCCTATATATTTCCCTACCACCTACCTATACTAGGGGCAATTTATAATGGCCAATTTACCTATCAACCTGCAAGTCTTTGGCATTCTTAAAGGGTTAAAGGAAGGAGGGAGGGGGGGATACACAGGGGTCTAACTCTGCATTCTTAAAGGGAGGAGGGAGGGGGGCATACACAGGGGTCTAACTCTGCATTCTGAAAGGGAGGGGGTCTGGGATTACTGGAGGGAAAGCTGTGCTGGCATGAAGGAAGATACCGTGTACCATCCCTCCGTTAACATTGTATGCTCTGTGTTTGTGAGGGGGCAATGGCACACTAGGCACCCTGTGTGTGGGGCGGGTGCCAGAAAGGGCAAAAGCATTAAGGTTTTATGGATGGTGCTGGCAATCGATTCAGCTGGTAGGATCTTGATGTGGTCATGTTGTGCCACACTGAGTGTTGGCCAAGATGGGCAATGCTATGGCACACCACATAGTTGATCCAGGAAATCAGCTGATGTACCCGTCAACACCAATCCATGCCCTGTTAGGAACCTTCGAATGGAAATAGGTATGGCTCATTCTACATTGTGTGATCCTCTGCTCGTGAGGATCCGTATGCGCCAGAGGCAATACCAACAGGCAGGTGTGATCCACGTAGAGGCCCCCGGTCATGACCAGCAGCCCCCAAGAGGAGCCCACCATTACAATTGCCGTGCATCTACAAGCCCCACAAGACATGCCATCGGATGTCAGAGCACCAGTGTCAGAGGAGATTGCGCATATAGAGAGGGTGGTGACATGTCTTTGTGCCATGCTCAAGGATGACTTGCAGCCCATGGGCTCTGGTGGACATCCCATGCCTTTGTTCCTCATAGTGGCAGCAGTTCTCAGACCTGATGCCTCTGCAGCCTTTTAGGGACCCACCAGAGACCAGCAGTGCACTGCTACATCAGGGAGGTCACCAATACCCTGCACCGGAGGGCCAGTGAGGATGTCCACTTCAGGACGGACTCTCACAGCCAGGCCCAGAGGACCATTGGTTCTGGCACCATTGCCGGAGAACCATAGGCTGTAATGTTCACAGACTGCACTCATGTGGCCATCAGGCCTCCCACCAGGCTACCACCTGCAGACATCACCATTAAAGGAGCCCTCTCAATCTAGGTGAAGCTGTTATGTGAACACCGCAGAGGTTTGCAGCAAATGTGTGACCGCTTCTCAGGCAGCTGCCATGACACTTGGGTCTTACGCCAGTCCCAGCTGCCACTGCTGTTCACTGAACTGGCTCAGATGGAGGGGTTGCTTCATGGAGAGAAGGGCTATCCTTTGCAGACATGGCTCCTGACACCAGTGAGAGACTCCATCACTGCTGCAGAGGAGAGATACAACGCCAGCCACTGAGCTACATGAGCCACCATTGAGCAGGAGATCGGCATGCTGAAAGAGTGCCTCCATTGCTTGTATGGATAGGGTGATGCCCTGAAATACAGGCCAAAAAGTCCAGCTCCTTTCTTTGCTGCTCTGCACAACTATGCAGCCAATAGACCTGGCATGATGAGGAGAGACATCAACAGGATTCCTCCTCGGACTATGAGGATGCTGAGGACCTACAACATGAAAGACACATGGGATGGCAGATGGCACCCAGGCTCTGCACGCAGGGCTAGCAGTGAGGTAGGGATTTACGGAAGTGGCTTATCAGACAAAGGCTGCCTGCTCCATAGGAACGGACATGAGCTCTGCAAGCCACACATTACCCTCACTCACCTGCTGTGCACCAGTCCACATCTGCAGCATCCCTGTGTAAACCATTAGAGGCAGCAGCTGACTGAGACAATGTCCATGTCACTGCATCCGTGGAGACGCTCATGTGTAATGGTGGCATGGCAATGATGTTATTGCATACGTTGGCTCTTCTGTAGGGCCAACAGTGCAAAGGGATGTGACATTGGTGCCACATGCTGGCACACAGAGAAAAGGACACACATGTTGGTGAGGAACATTTAGTAAAAGATATATTTACATTGCTCTGACACCCATGCATTCCCATTTGTGCCAGTGTGTTATCTGTAAACCTCTGTAATACCTTTTACGGTGTATTTAAGTCTCACGTCCTGGAATGTGCAAATTTAAGATTATTCACCCAGGTGCAGCACACCTACAAGAAGGAATGTTACACTTGAGTGGGAGAAGAGGATCATAACTCCACAGAACACTGGGGCACAGGTTAAGTATGTGGCAGCAAAGCGGCAAGTGCTGGGGTAACTCGGCTGGTCAGGCAGCATCTGTGGAGAGAGAAGCAGAGTTACCTTTCAGGTCTGCGAACTTGGACAAGTTAACTCTGCTTCTCTCTCCACAGATGCTGCCTGACCTGCTGGATTTTTGCAGCACTTTATGCTTTGCTGCCATATTGACAGCAGCCCCACTCTTCAGCAGTCAGGTAAGTATTTCTTTGACAGCTGTCAGGAAGCAGGTACTGGAGTGCTTAAAATAGGGCCCCAGCACTTGCTGCACAGCTGTCAAAAGGTTCCTCAATGCGCCGAATGTCCTGCCTCTCCCCACGTAATATCGGGGGCAGGGGGGGGAGACTCGGCGCAGTGATGCAATGAGCCCCCACGCATAATATCGTGGGGGGCTCTGCGGCGGCCGCTAACTGCAGGCAGCGCACTGAGTTCAAAGGGCGCCGCTGTCCACGCCATTCATTTCTTCAGTTCAACTTTATTCTTCGATATCATTTAATAAAATTGGCAAAACAGTTGCTTTAATTTCAGAGTCAAGCAAGTTCCCTGTGAATAAAAGTTGGCAATTCACTTTAAAGGTGGCAATGATGAGAGATGGAGGTTTGAAAATATGAAAACAACATATGGTAGAGTGAAGCTTTTTCTGAAATGTGGGTCTCGGCTGCATTAATAGAAATTAGAAATGAAACTGCTGAAAAATTATCAAGGGGCATTTGTAGTCATTGTTTAAAACAAATCTGGAACATCACCCTCTATTACTCTTACTCATCACCTTAATGAGCCAGAAAAATATCAGATCATTTAGATATTAGGGAAGTGTTTATGAATAAAAAAGTAGGGTAAAATTACTTGGTTTGAATAACTGGAAGCACAAGAAATTTAGTGAAAATGTTGTACTTTGGAACATGCTATTAGTATTCAGACGTTTAGATACTAATGTGTTTTCATGCAAGACTATGCATGTTATCAGTACCAACAAATGTCATTAATCATATCACATCTGGGGCTTCAAATCTCAGATGCTCTCATTGGTAAATCCCATAAGGTGTGCATTTCCCATTCATCACAGTTCTCATTTGCATTGCAAAAGTTTTGTCATGTCATATGATGACCAGCATGACTGGATCAAGCTATCTGGATCATTTAAAGGGGCAAAATCATTTGGATAATATGCCTTACTGTACACTATACCATGTTAATTAGAACATTGAGGGACAAACTTGTCCTCGATGTCCCCTTTTTCCACCTAAGAAACAGATGTAAAACTTATCAATTACCCTTGCAATGCCCTGAATCCAAGGACACTTGACAGGTGTCTGACCACATATAAGGTCAATTGATTTTACAGGGGACTCTGGCAACACCCAAAATAAGCATTAGACCCCTAGCATATGTTTTAAAGTCCCTCGAACAAATGGACCGGTGCTGAATGGAGCTGGGTTTGCATCGTTTGGGAATCTTCAGCAGTCACTGCGGTCAAGGAGTAGCTACCAGCAGAAAAACGAATAACTTTTAAGTTTGATGTGAGGCCAGGGGAAGCAGGAGTGCTCCTCCCAGCTCTCCTGAAGGACTCTGCTGCAATACAATTGTCCCCCTCCTGCTCTCCTCTGCTGCCAACGAGGAAAGCAGCCTGAAATACATCCTCTTCAAACAGGCGAGCTGCCCCTGAAGACATAACACAAGGCAGAAGCTTGCCCAAATGATTGAACTGAGTTCCGAAGCCAGTTTTGGGTGGACATCAGTTGTGTCTGAAAATGTGCCATGACCAATTTCTACCTCATCAAATGCATGAGTGATGTGCATAGTGTAATAACAACTAAAAAAAAGTAATGATCACAGAAATATTCAAAAGTGGTGATTGAAAACTATACAGTGCAACATTCAAGGTATCTGCAGCAATCATTGGAGCAGTCCTAAAAATAGAACTCTGATTTTTATCTAAAGCACCTGGTGCACCAGATGACCACATGATTGGGCAACAGTTTTCCTAAGTCATCACCTTGTTTTCCTATTGTAATGTTGCTGTTGCTGTTGGAGATAAGGTTGGAAAGATACAACATTAATTCCCCAGAGTTTCATTTCAAAAAAGATCCTGACATACTTACTGCACTTGTACTTAACTGAGCACCACTTCACCAGCAGCAGCTGAAGAAAACAGCTACCAAAATCCCTGAAGTCCTTTCACAGCTGTTTGAAGTACATACTGTACCCAATAATCAGTACACACATAGTCTGTACTTGCAATATTTTCCAATAAATTTTTAGGAAGTCAAGAAAGCATCCAAGCACATAATAGGGAGCAGGGAGAGACACAACACACTGATCTGCTGTTCTGCAAGACTCTCTTCTATATGGTTCTGCTTAACTACTATTTCTTTTCAAAAATTTTATTCAATTATTCTCATACTGGGAAAAAAATTGCTGAAATAGAATGTAAGAAGATCAGTATGTAAAATGAATCCGGAGGGCAATGGTAACAATTGGACGGGATTTCTGAAGAAAGCAGATGTAAGTGTGCCAAGGTGCAAGTGAGAGGAACTCATCAATGAACTGCTCAAGGGAGTGGCTGAGCCTCTTGCCTTTGGCTCCACTTATTTCCATTTCTTTTCATATCTTTTGGCAACTCAACAGTAGCTCAGTTAAAGATTTGAAAATTTCTACTATTCTGAGTATATTGTGTCGTCTGACATCCCCATGGATGAGCCCAGTCAGTTACCAGAGATGCTGAGATGTGTCTGTCCCAAAGCTCCACCCTCTCACCAGTCCATGTAGATAAAACACCAATGAATCACATGCTCATCACAGCTACTACCTTGAAGTGGGAAAGTACCAAGCATTCTGGGCTCACTTACAACCTCAAAACCTATCCTTGCATAAAGTGGGTATTATGAATTCAGGTCTGCCATAGGTCTTCTCACATTTAGTTGTGTCAGTCATTCCCTGAGCACCTTACTTTCATGGGAGTTGAATCACACTGCCCTATACTTACTTGTACTGGAGTAGGACCTGGGAGTATAACTGTGGGGGGGATCTCAATCTCACGCAAGTGCACTTCTTCAATCTCTCTGATGGTGGATTGAGTTAACACTAGATCAATGATATTTGGTTGGATTCCTAAACTGTCCAGAAGAGCAGCCAGGACAAGTTACAGGTAGCCTGGAGTGAGCAGATTCCATGCCTGCCGTACAAAGCCCATAACATGGTGGGACTTCTCTCAACAGATTTCCCATGCTCCCACCTTCTTTCCATCCAGTACTCTGGACGTTGGCAAGAAATCAGCATCCAGAACATTTCAGTGCATAGTTGGGCTTGTTTTGGTCAGTATAAGAGGCCTGGGGATGGGAGAATGTGATCACTGGCAGAGCTGCATCTATTGCAGCTGTCCAGCTTCCCACCACCCAGTGGCTGCCTGGCATATCTCCAAACAGCCATGGGCAGCAGCCAAAAATATTAAATAAGCTGATTGGCCCTTATCCTGAATCGTCCAGCAGGGTTAGTAGCAGAAGTCAGCAGTTGATCAATATTTCCACTCCGCTGCCCAGTGCACAAAATGAATTTATAACCTAAGCTATTGTATAAATTGATATAAATGTTGAAAGAACAGTCCGCATTCAAATAAAAATATATACTGCCCAATGTTTACCACTATGTGGATGACTGGCAACTCCTTTCAAGTCAAGCTGACAGTCATTTAAATCCCGCAGAGTCTTGGCAACTATTTAACTCGTTGTACTGTTCAAATCATTGGCCCCGATAATAGCTTCAAGGCGTGTTAGGAGCAAGGGAATCCAAAATTGTGTGGGAAAGCGGAAGTAATTTCAGTGCATCAGCCTGTGACCTTTTAACGCAGCCATCTCATTATTATTTTCCTTCTGAGTTTGGCATCGACTGTGCGGCAGTGGGTGCGATAAGGACTCACATGACACAGTCTCAACTTGAGTATTTAAAGGGCCAAACTGAAGATGGAGTTGGAAGATTTTTTATAGAGACAACCATTTCTGAAGATGGCCTCAAGCCGCTCAAAAGCTGTGCCCCGCTTCAAAGCTCTCTCTTGATATGCTGGTGGGAGCAACGAGGAGTCAGAAAAAGATATTTTTCCCCAGTAATGGGAGGAAGAAAGCTGCTGCTGATACAAAGAAGGCATGGTTGGTGGTCAGCAGCAAGAGCATTGTGCCATGTTTCTGGCTTCAGTGTAGAAAGCAATTCAATGACCAAAGCAGGTCAGGAAAGGGGAGTACAGTTGCAGATTCACCTATATCCTGCTGTGCACATCACCTGCCCAACCCCACCTTCCCAGTCTGTCTTGTCAAGCCTACTCCATCACATCATTCCTCACACCCACCTCCCTCGCAAGCACCCCCTCCTTTGCTTTCTGTACACTTCCTCAAATCCTCATTTATCCATCCACCACTATCGCTCACTCTCAACCATATGCAAATTCATGCATTCGTTTGGTGAACACATGCCATTACAGTCAATCCTGGGTCTATTCTCTCACCCATTGCAGGAGAAGGGAGCACAAAGCACAAGGGAGAGAATCAGAGTTGGTCTTCCATGGAACTCACAGCTAACAACTGCAGAGGAGGAAGTGCTGGAGATCAGTGGTGTCTTAGTGCCCTGGCCATTGAAGATGGAGAGATAGGAATCTGTTGACACAATTTAATAACAGCAACCCACTCGTCATACAAGACTCTCACATGTTGACTTGATTTCAGCAGCAAGTGAAATACGTTCGTCTTTTGACAACCACTGGTAATGCATGGCCAAAAGGCCCAGCAGGGAGCTGTTTGTCTTCTAGAAGGCTGCACATGACAGCCACCACCTGATGTGACAACCTCAGCTTCCAAAGGCACTTGCCATCCAACAGGTTTAGAAAGCTGAGCCTCTGCCTCAAAACCCTGTTATGCAGGTCGTGCCTCCGAACAAGGTCTAATCCTCTTGATGCTCCCCCTTCTACTGCTCCCCTTTCTGCTCATCACCTGTGTGTCTCTCCACAGCAGGCTGGTGTTGCTGCTGATGGTCATCTTGGTCCTTGTCCTAGGTCAATCTAGCACAGGCACCACCCATCCTGCTCTGAGTCTCAAAAGGTCCAAAGTGAAAAACTAATTTCTCACCACATGTGATCTCAATAAACCCTTTCACAGTGGTAGGTAAGAAAGCATCTGTAAGCATTCAGTATTTATCAGTGTATTTGCTGCCTTTTGATGAGCCTCATGAATTGTCATTCTGTTCTTGCTTCAATGGTGAGTTTCAGGATGGGTGGTGCCTGTGCTAGATTGACCTTGGACAAGGACCAAGAAGACCATCAGCAGCAACACCACCCTGTGGATGCACTTTAAAATTTATAAGTGGGTTGAAATATCACTACACAGGAGGGATTTGCATATTTAGAATGCTAACCTGCCTCTCTTGAACAGGTTATATGCAACCAGCTGAATGCGATTGAGTTAAACGCGGAAGCTGGCATGTTGGGCTTCTGGACACGCTGACATTTCCCCTGAACTTAATCCCCCGAACGCATCTCAGTGCATACACAGCGGCGCACTTTGAACTTGGCGCCCTTCTGGAAGGGCCGCCACACAGCCCCCACAATATTACGCGGGGAGCTGATTTAAATAGAGGGGCAGAGCGGAACAGATGATGCCGCACAGACGATGGTGCCATTTTTAAAGGGCTTTAAGCCCGTAGAAGTAAATGTAATTTATAATGGTACAGAATGCATTTATATTTTAATAACTGCTAATGATGATATGGAGGCCCTTCCCTAACCCCCCACATGGTCTTTTAATTGGCCCTCATTGACAAAACTTGCTTTTTTCCCTACCCGAACGTTCTCCCCCGCAAGCTTCTAACTTTTGCCCTTCAACCCCTTTCCACCATCCCCACAGCCAATTAAAATTGTTTTCCCCACTCCCCCACCCCTCCCGCCCTGAAAATGTTATTCCTCCGCCACTCCCCACCAGGTTCTCTCCTCAGAACTCCATGTGGAATTCTGAAGGCACTCAAAGTGCAAATGGCAGCAGTAAAATCGGCGTCCAACGGCCGCCACCTGCAGGTAGATCTATTAACATATTATTACTGTGCATTTACATATTTAGATGAAGGGCCCACCGCCATGCGGCAGTGGGGCCACACTGAGGCCCCCGCCCCCCGCCACCGGTAATACGTGGTGGTCCCTTCTCGACGTTGGGGGTTGAGGCAGGCCTCTCCCCGCAGAAATTTACTGGCCCCCCCCACTCCGCGACTCGCAGCATCGAGGAGCTGGTAAAATTCAGCCCATTAGGTTAGAGTGATTTAAGTACTGCAGTTATAAAGATGGCAGAAAGAAAAGAATGCCACTTCGACAAAGGTTAACTATAAAGTAATGCATTGTTTTTGTTTGAGAAGCTGATGATCATAATAGCTACTGGAGGTTTCTATAAAACAAGAAAAGAACTTGCACTTATAAGCACCTTTTGAGACCTCAGTCTATTAAATACTATTTGAAGTGTAATCACTGCTGTAATAAAGAAAATGCAGCAGCCAATTCATGCACAGCCATGTCCCACAAGCAACACTATGATAATGATCAGATCATCTGTTTCAGTGATGTTGATTGAGGGATAAATATTGGCCAGGACACTGGGGAGAACGCCCCTACACTTTTTCCAATAGTGCCGTTGGATCTTTTATGTCCAGCTGAGAGGGCAGATGGAGCTTAAGTTTAATGTCTCATCCAAAGGATGTCATATCCGAAAGTGCAGCGTTCTCTCAATACTCCAATGGCGTATAAGCCTGTAGCCTGTGCTCTGGAGTCAACTTGAATGTACAATATTTTAACTTGGAGGGGAGAATGCTATTACTGAGTATTTATTATATATGACTTTTGTATAATCACTCATTATCTGTTCAATAAGATTTTCCTGTAAAATCTGATCTCATGCCCCACCAGTAGTGAGAAAGCTCTGTGGAAGCAGAGGATAACTCCAGTGGCTAAAGCAATTTACAAAAATGTTTTTCGTTCGATATCATAGATTCAATGTCATAAACTGCCATTGAAGATATTAGTAGAACTGTGGAGAGCAAAGACTTATGTGAATAATTTAAATTACTGAAGCCAAAGTGCCAAGAGTAATAAGAGTACAAAAAAACACAAAACGAAACAGTCTCCTTCATTGTGGCAGATAATTGAGAGTTTGATCAATATATTTCTGGCCTACAAGCTAAAAGCAGGATTTTGACTGGTTGGGATTTTTTTTTTATTCATTCCTGGGATGTCAGCATTGCTGGCAAAGCCAGCATTTATCGCCCATCCCTAATGGCCTTTGGGAAGGAGGGGGTGAGCCACCTTCTTGAACCGCTGCAGTTCATGTGGTGTAGGTACACCCACAGTGCTGTTACAGTGGGAGTTCCAGGATTATGACTCTGTGACAGTGAAGGAACGGCGATATAGTTCCGAGTTTGGATTGTTACGCCCAAGGCGAGAGGAGTGCACTGTTAATTCAGTCCCACTTCTCCACAGGTCACAGCATATCAATAAATTTTCCCACCTACCGAAACAGCCAATTAGATACTCCATTTGCCCCCAGAATAAAGCACACCAACCAGGTTTCTTTAATCAACAACAAAAAATAATTGTTTATTATAAAACCAAGTCTTAACCAATAATGAAGTAAATCTATATACGAATTGAGATATTAAAGCTCCTTACTTTCCCTTGCCCTCATGCACATGCATCCAAAAACCAGTTAACTGGGGGAAAAAAAGGATTTTGGTTTACAGCTTTTTCATAAGAATGAAAGGAAACTAAAAAACATAGACTGGTATGATCTGGAAGGAAGTTCTTCGGTTTGGAGAGGTGTCGCAGAGTCGAATAGTTGGATGGCACTCGAAGTCTTTCCAGGCGAGATTGATGAACAGTCTGTGATGGGTAGGTATTCAAAGACCTTCAACAGTAGAGGGCTTCACAGAGGGCTTCCATCAGGGGTGTAACAACAAGTGTCAGTTCTCACATTCGATGCAAACTTCCTTTTTTTAAAGATGCAAGATTTCTGCAAATTCAAGACTTCTTAAAACACAGGAAGCAACAGTACAGCTTGATGCAGGGTTTCTTCAGAGACAGGAGGCAATAGGAATCTGCCACATTTGAAATACAGGGTTTCTTCTCAAGAGATTCAGGATTCCTTTACAGGTAATATTTTTTCTGTGTCATCTTCTGATCTCCAGGCAGGTCAAAATCAAATTTAAAATGCCTGCTTTTTGTCCAAACTCACTGGCTTTTTAAAGTTCAAAACTGAAACCAAAACCTTCCCTAAACAAGTCACATGCCCAGTCATAAATTCTCTCTTGTCATAACACAGGGTAGCTCTGAGGTCCATCCCATGCTGGTTTCCTTGAAATTCCAGTCCTTGTTTACCAGTCCAGCTTCTGTTGAACTTCCTTTCAAAACATCCAAAAAGTTCAGCTAATTGCAGATGTCTCAATGTCCACTGAAATCCTTTTCAGTTTTAAAAACTCAGAATCTTCAGTTTTAATACAACAAAAAATCCTTGTAACAGGATGGTGTGTGGCTTGGAGGGAAACCTGTGGTTGTATGGCCATGCATCTGCTGCCCTTGTCCTTCTAAGTTGTAGAAGGAGCCTTGGCGAGTTTCTGCAGTGCATCTTATAGATGTTACACACTGCTGCCACTGTGCACCGGTGGTGGAGCAAATTAATGCTTAAGGTGCTGACTAGGGTGCCAATTAAATGGGCTGCTTTGTCCTGGATGGTGTCGAGCTTCTTGAATGTTGTTGGAGCCGCACCCATCCAGGCAAGTGGAGAGTATTCCATCACACTCCTGACTTGTGCCTTGTAGATGATGAACAGTCTTTGGGGACTCAGGAGGTGAGTTACTCCCTGCAGAATACCCAGCTCTGACCTGCCCTTGTAGCTACAGTATTTCTATGACTGGTCCAGTTCATCTTCTGGTCAATGGTAACCCCCAGTATGTTGATAGTGGGGGATTCTGTGATGGTAATACTGTTGAATATCAAGGGGAGATAGTTAGCTTCTCTTTTGTTTGAGATGGTCATTGCCTGGCACTTGTGTGGTGTGAATGTTAGTTGCTGCTTATCAGCCCAAGCCTGAATGGTGTCCAGGTCTTGCAGCATCTGAGCACGGACTGCTTCAGTATCTGAGGAATCACAAATGGTACTGAACACTGTGCAATCATCAGCGAACATCTCCACTTCTGACCTTATGTTGAAGGGAAGGTCCCGCACAGGAATAAGCATCAATATATTGCACCATGGACATTTGACAAAATTGTTGACACCCACAGGCATGGGGGCAATTAATTTGTATATAAAGTGTATTGCCAACCTAATGTCATCAAAACACAGACTGATTTAAAATACATTTCTCCCTATTTAGTGACTACCTGGCATTGTTTTTACTTGCACAAGTAGTCAATGTCTGCCTTCACACTTGATGTAGCAATGCAGAGAATCCAGATAGATGTCCATCTGTCAGGTGTGATATTGATCTTTCTCTCCCCTCTCACTCTTTCTCCCTCTCTGTGTCAATTCCTATCCCCTCTCTGTGTCCATCTCCCTCCCCTCTCTCTCCCTTCTGTGTCCATCTCTCTCCCCCCTCTCTTCCCCCCCTCACTCCCCTTGCTCTCTCCCTCTCTCTCTCTCCCCCTCCTTTCCCCCCTCTCTCTCCTCTCACTCTCTCCCCACTCTCTCCCCTCTCTCTCTCTCTCCCTTCCCCCTCTCTCTCTGCCCCTCCTCTCCTTTCCCCTTCTCTCTCCTCTCACTCTCTCCCAGCCTCTCTCTCTCTCCCTTCCCCCTTCTCTCTCTGCCCCTCCTCTCTCCCTCCTCCCTCTCCCCCCTCTCTCTGTCCCTCTCTCTTTCCGTCTCTCTCTATCCTTCCCATTCTCTCTGTCCCTCTCCATCTCTCTCTCTATTCCTCTCTCTCTGCACTCCTCTCTCTCTCTCTTTCTCTCACTGACTGTTGCAGAGAGCGGGAACTCGCCCCAGAGCTGTGATTGGTCAGTTTTTTTTAAATTCACAGCTGTCAGTTTCACAGCTGGCAGGTGGAAACAGTGGCTTCTCAACACAGGACAAGTTTGGGGTTTTCGACTGGCTTTTTAAAAAACATCAGAACCTGCTGGAAAAACACGAACTTGTCCTGAGTTCGGAAGCTGCTGCTCCTCCTCAAAACACCTGTCAGCTGTGAAACTGACAGCTGTGAATTTTTTTGAAGTCGGACTGCTCTGGAAGAAGAAGCCAATGGGAAATTTCTCATCACTGAAATTACCAGTCACAGACATCAAAATCCTTTACCATGGACACCCGTGTCCATGTACGGACATGTTGCCGACCCCTGCTCCTGCAACGATGACCTGGAGCTGAGATGATTGGCCTCCAACTACAACAACCATCTTCCTTTGTGTTAGGTATGACTCCAACCAGTGGAGAGTTTTCTCCCGATTCCCATTGACTTCAATTTTGCTAGGGCTCCCTGATGCCACACTCGGTCAAATGCTGCCTTGATGTCAAGGGCAGTCACTCTCACTTCACCTCTGGAGTTCAGCTCTTCTGTCCATGTTTGGAGCAAGGCTGTAGTGAGATCAGGAGTGGAATAGCGCTGGCAGAACTCAAACTGCGCATCAGTGAGCAGGTTATTGCTGAATAACTACTGCTTGATTGCATTGTCAATGACATCTTCCAGCACTTTGCTGATGATTGAGAGTGTACTGATGGGACAGTAATTGGCCAGATTGGATTTATCCTGTTATTTGTGGCAGGACATATGCGAGCAATTTTCCACATTGTCGGGTAGATGCCAGTGTTGTACCTGTACTGGAATAACTTGGCTAGGGGCACAGCTAGTTCTGAAGCACAAGTCTTCAATAACATAGCCGGGATGTTGTCGAAGCTCATAGCGTTTGCTGTATCTAGTGCCTTCTGTTGTTTCTTGATATGACGTGGAGTGAATCGAATTGTCCGAAGACTGGCAACTAAGATGGTGGGGACATCAGGCAGAGGCCAAGAGTTTTTTTTTTAGAACATTACAGCGCAGTACAGGCCCTTCGGCCCTCGATGTTGCACCGACCTGTGAAACCATCTGACCTACACTATTCCATTTTCATCCATATGTCTATCCAATGTCCACTTAAATGCCCTTAAAGTTGGCGAGTCTACTACTGTTGCAGGCAGGGCGTTCCACGCCCTTACTACTCTCTGAGTAAAGAAACTACCTCTCACATCTGTCCTATATCTATCACCCCTCAACTTGAAGCTATGTCCCCTCGTGTTTGCCATCACCATCCGAGGAAAAAGACGCTCACTATCCACCCTATCTAACCCTCTGATTATCTTTATCTGTCTCTATTAAGTCACCTCTCCTCCTCCTTCTCTCCAACGAAAACAACCTCAAGTCCCTCAGCCTTTCCTCGTAAGACCTTCCCTCCATACCAGGCAACATCCTAGTAAATCTCCTCTGCACCCTTTCCATAGCTTCCACATCCTTCCTATAATGCGGTGACCAGAACTGCACGCAATACTCCAGGTGCGGTCTCACCAGAGTTTTGTACAGCTGCAGCATGACCTCGTGGCTCCGAAACTCGACCCCCCTACTAATAAAAGCTAACACACCATATGCCTTCTTAACAGCCCTATTAACCTGGTTAGCAACCTTCAGGGATTTATGCACCTGGACACCAAGATCTCTCTGTTCATCTACACTACCAAGAATCTTCCCATTAGCCCAGTACTCTGCATTGCTGTTACTCCTTCCAAAGTGAATCACCTCACACTTTTCCGCATTAAACTCCATTTGCCATCTCTCAGCCCAGCTCTGCAGCCTATCTATGTCCCTCTGTACTCTACAACATCCTTCGGCACTATCCACAACTCCACCGACCTTAGTGTCATCTGCAAATTTACTAACCCACCCTTCTACACCCTCTTCCAGGTCATTTATAAAAATGACAAACAGCAGTGGCCCCAAAACAGATCCTTGCGGTACACCACTAGTAACTAAACTCCAGGATGAACATTTGCCATCAACCACCACCCTCTGTCTTCTTTCAGCTAGCCAATTTCTGATCCAAAGCTCGAAATCACCTTCAACCCCATACTTCCGTATTTTCTGCAATAGCCTACCGTGGGGAACCTTATCAAACGCCTTACTGAAATCCATATAC
The DNA here is from genome assembly GCF_036365525.1 of Heterodontus francisci. Taxonomy (NCBI): domain Eukaryota; kingdom Metazoa; phylum Chordata; class Chondrichthyes; order Heterodontiformes; family Heterodontidae; genus Heterodontus; species Heterodontus francisci. Next base: position 48,489,711 of record NC_090394.1, read on the forward strand.
ACCACATCCACTGCTTTACCCTCATCCACCTGTTTGGTCACCTTCTCGAAAAACTCAACAAGGTTTGTGAGGCACGACCTACCCGTCACAAAACCGTGCTGACTATCTCTAATGAACTTATTCTTTTCAAGATGATTATAAATCCTATCTCTTATAACCTTTTCCAACATTTTACCCACAACCGAAGTAAGGCTCACAGGTCTATAATTACCAGGGCTGTCTCTACTCCCCTTCTTGAACAAGGGGACAACATTTGCGATCCTCCAGTCTTCCGGCACTATTCCTGTCGACAATGACGACATAAAGATCAAGGACAAAGGCTCTGCAATCTCCTCCCTAGCTTCCCAGAGAATCCTAGGATAAATCCCATCTGGCCTAGGGGACTTATCTATTTTCACACTTTCCAAAATTGCTAACACCTCCTCCTTGTGAACCTCAATCCCATCTAGCCTCGTAGCCTGAATCTCAGTATTCTCAACAACATTTTCTTTCTCTACTGTAAATACTGACGCAAAATATTCATTTAACACTTCCCCTATCTCCTCTGATTCCACACACAACTTCCCACTACTATCCTTGATTGGCCCTAATCTATCTCTAGTCATTCTTTTATTCCTGATATACCTATAGAAAGCCTTAGGGTTTTCCCTAATCCGATCCACCAATGACTTCTCGTGTCCTCTCCTTGCTCTTCTTAGCTCTCCCTTTAGATCCTTCCTGGCTAGCTTGTAGCTCTCAAGCGCCCTAACTGAGCCTTCACGTCTCATCCTAACATAAGCCTTCTTCTTCCTCTTGACAAGCGCTTCAACTTCTTTAGTAAACCACGGCTCCCTCGCACGACAACCTCCTCCCTGCCTCACAGGTACATACTTATCAAGGACACGCAGTAGCTGCTCCTTGAATAAGCTCCACATTTCGATTGTTCCCATCCCCTGCAGTTTCCTTCCCCATCCTACGCATCCTAAATCTTGCCTAATCGCATCATAATTTCCTTTCCCCCAGTTATAATTCTTGCCCTGCGGTATATACCTGTCCCTGCCCATCGCTAAGGTAAACCTAACCGAATTGTGATCACTATCACCAAAGTGCTCACCTACATCTAAATCTTACACCTGGCCGGGTTCATTTCCCAGTACCAAATCCAATGTGGCATCGCCCCTGTTTGGCCTGTCTACATACTGTGTCAGAAAACCCTCCTGCACACACTGGACAAAAACTGACCCATCTAAAGTACTCGAACTATAGTATTTCCAGTCGATATTTGGAAAGTTAAAGTCCCCCATAACAACTACCCTGTTACTCTCGCCCCTGTCGAGAATCATCTTCGCTATCCTTTCCTCTACATCTCTGGAACTATTCGGAGGTCTATAAAAGACTCCCAACAGGGTAACCTCACCTCTCCTCTTTCTAACCTCGGCCCATACTACCTCAGTAGACGAGTCCTCAAACGTCCTTTCTGTCGCTGTAATACTTTCCTTGATTAACAATGCCACACCCCCCCCACTCTTTTACCATCTTCTCTGTTCTTACTGAAACATCTAAATCCCGGAATCTGCAACATCCATTCCTGCCCCTGCTCTACCCATGTCTCCGAAATGGCCACTACATCGAGATCCCAGGTACCAACCCATGCTGCAAGCTCACCCACCTTATTCCGGATGCTCCTGGCGTTGAAATAGACACACTTTAAACCAGGTTCTTGCTTGCCAGTGCCCTCTTGCGTCCTTGTAACCATATCCCTGACCTCACTACTCTCAACATCCTGTACACTGGCACTACAATTTAGGTTCCCATTCCCCTGCTGAATTAGTTTAAACCCCCCCGAAGAGCACTAGCAAACCTCCCCCCCAGGATATTGGTACCCCTCTGGTTCAGGTGAAGACCATCCTGTTTGTAGAGGTCCCACCTACCCCAGAAAGAGCCCCAATTATCCAGGAAACCAAAACCCTCCCTCCTGCACCATCCCTGCAGCCACGTGTTCAACTCCTCTCTCTCCCTATTCCTCGCTTCGCTATCACGTGGCACGGGCAACAACCCAGAGATAACAACTCTGTTTGTTCTCGCTCTAAGCTTCCACCCTAGCTCCCTGAATTTCTGTCTTAAATCCCCATCTCTCTTCCTACCTATGTCGTTGGTGCCTATGTGGACCACGACTTGGGGCTGCTCCCCCTCCCCATTAAGGATCCCAAAAACACGATCCGAGACATCACGAACCCTGGCACCTGGGAGGCAACATACCAACCGTGAGTCTCTCTCGTTCCCACAGAACCTCCTATCTGTTCCCCTAACTATGGAGTCCCCAATGACTAATGTTCTGCTCCTCTTTCCCCTTCCCTTCTGAGCAACAGGGACAGAATCTGTGCCAGATACCTGTACCCCATTGCTTACCCCTGGTAAGTCGTCCCCCGCAACAGAATCCAAAACGGTATACCTGTTGAGGGAAACGGCCACAGGGGATCCCTGCACTGCCTGCTGGTTCCCTCTCCTTCCCCTGACGGTAACCCATCTACCTACTTCTTTTACCTGAGGTGTGACTACCTCCCCATAACTCCTCTCAATAACCTCCTCCGCCTCCCGAATGATCCGAAGTTCATCCAGCTCCAGCTCCAGTTCCCTAACGCGGTTCTCGAGGAGCTGGAGTTGGGTGCACTTCCCACAGATGCAGTCAGCAGGGACACTCTTGGCGACCCTTACCTCCCACATTCTGCAGGAGGAACATACAACTGCTTTAACCTCCATTCCCACTATTCCAAATTCCCAACAAATCTACTGAAAAACCAAAAAAACAAAAAGTCAAAACTTGTTAGGTTAGCAATCCAACGGACAGAACTTCCTAAATAAAAAGCTTACCTTATCATTCACTCAGCACGTTTGCAAATGCTCCAGCACTATCTTTTGCACGACATTCTGGGCTCTCCCATCATTGATCATAACTATGTCAGGCTGGTGCTTGACTAGCCTGTGGGACAACTCTCCAAATTTTGGCACAAGTTCCCAGATGTTAGTGAGGAGGACTGAGAAGGTCAACTGGGTAGGGTGCGTCTTTATCGTTTCCGGTATCAGGGCTGATGCCAGGCAATGTGGCCAGTTTTATTCTGATTCAACTGTTCTCTAGCAGTTAGATACAACTGAGTGGCTTGCTAGGAAATTTCAGAGGGCAGTTAAGAGTCAACCACATTGATATTTATATCTCCACAACCTGACAATAACTCCATCACCAGACACCCTAGGGATAATTCTATCCAGAATATTATAGTCCTAATTTGATATCTAGGATATTTAAATCATTTTTCAGTTGCACAGATCTGATAATCATTAGGATTCTTTCATGCTTACTATTGATGACAAATCTTTTAACAAAGTCCGATAGCATTTTTAGTGAAAATGTTTAATTGACTGTGACACAAAAAATAAATTACTTTTTACTTTAACACCCAAAGGGTAAAACATTAAGCATGTCTTCAAAATGAAATTTCTAATTAAACGTCACTTTCTGTAGATTAAGATAATACATAACTGAACTTTTGTCGGTGCTTATTTTTTTTTCTGGAAGTTTAGATGACTGGAGGGTCCTTGCAGCTTCTCCTATACCAGCCATTGTCCACAATCCTCATTTATAGTTGCCTGTAGCCAAAGTGCATCTCCCTCTAAGAGGTGTAGGCTGCCTCTGAAGGACACCAGCTACATGCAATGTTGAAGGCGCCTATTAAGTGATCTGTCAATAAACAGTCCATTTTATTTTAATTTAATTATATTAGAGGGTTGAATGTGAGGTCTTAGTTCTGTTGCATGATCAGACATGTGCTCTGAGCATGGGAGCATTGCCGTGCCCGAAAACCAATTTCTATTTGTTTTAACATAAAGCAGACCTTCTCTTTTGTTGGTAGATTGCTTCAAATCAACAAAACCATAACCTTCCATGGTTTGGTACAATTATTGGCAGGACTTGCAAATATAACTGTTGTTTTGTAGTTCCATTGTGAGTGGAATTATCCAATGGATAAACTGATTTATTTCTCAATGTTTGAATTGCATCATTTTAAACAGGACAAAATGAGCAGAAAGGAGAGATTTCAGTATGAATTTGTTTCAGTAAGATGCTCTTAAATATATTACGAGATTTTTTTTTTAAAGAAAAACCTATGGGTGCTAGAAAATTGAAATACAAAAGTAAAATTCTGCATATAGATAGCAGGTGAGTCAGCACCAGGCACAGTGGTGCAGTGGTTAGCACCGCAGCCTCACAGCTCCAGCGACCCGGGTTCAATTCTGGGTACTGCCTGTGTGGAGTTTGCAAGTTCTCCCTGTGACTGCGTGGGTTTTCGCCCGGTGCTCCGGTTTCATCCCACAGCCAAAGACTTGTAGGTTGATAGGTAAATTGGCCATTATAAATTGCCCCTAGTATAGGTAGGTGGTAGGGGAATATAGGGACAGGTGGGGATGTGGTAGGAATATGGGATTAGTGTAGGATTAGTATAAATGGGTGGTTGATGGTCGGCACAGACTCGGTGGGCTGAAGGGCCTGTTTCAGTGCTGTATCTCTAAATAAATAAATGAAAGTGGTTTTTACATATTAGTGGGATGCACTGTGGCTCTGCCAAGCAGAATCTGAACAGCAACACTCCGAAAATCACTGGGAAAAACTTAACATCCCAGTGGCATTCCCGATCGGGTCAATGCCATCCTGAAAGGGGCCTGCTGTCTGTTTTAGAAGTAGGCCATTTTAAAATGCAAATTGAGATCCTATGATATATAAAGGAACCTAATTCCCAATTTGGTGGAGTATGCACTGTGCACAATGCACCTAGTTACACTTGACAGTATGAACAAACAGGACCAAAAGCGATAAATAGGAAATTATTTTTGCGGTGTCAAGAGGAACATGAGTGCCATGAGAACACTGTGTCGAAATAGCAGAGTTAGTAAACCTTTTATAAAAAGCACTGTGGATTGTTCACTTTCATGATAAAAGAATTCAGTGCAATATTTTGCTTGGATTTAAAATAAACACCTTTATTACATTTAAAACTTGGATCTGTAGTTTATTTTTACTACAGTTTATTGGTCTGCATTTTCAGAAAGTAAATGGTATAAGGATTGGCTGAATGATTTCAATGTTCTTTAATGCAGAATCAAGAGAGTGCTGGTGCAATGCGAGATATGTAGGCCGTACATCCCAACAACTGGTGGATCATATCATACAGCGTGTCCCTTCAGCTGTCTGCAATAGACAGAGTACTGACTGTACTCAATCAGCCCGTACTTGCAAAACTTAGAACACAATATCCAATGTTAGATGTGATTCCCCGATTGAACAGCACTTACTGAACACTCCCAAGTGTGCTAAGAGTTATACTAACAGCCAATTTAAGATTATCAGTCTGGCTTGCAATGTGGCACACTTACACTTGCTAGAAGCTGTATATATCCATACACAAGGACGTGTCCTCTGCAGGCAAAAGGAACATGTCCAGTCATTGTGCCTTTTTTGAATTAAACAGAAGCATGAGGGACAATAATTCCCTGGTGCATTCTCCATGGCAATTCCTTGATCAATGAGAGGTGACTTGCCAACCAATCAGCACACTTTTTTCATGCAGTATAAATAGTTGCTCCCTTTGAAATTTGGCATTCTTGTGTCTGTCCTGATGAGTGCAAGATGAAAATCTTTGACAACATGTCCCTTTTTTCAGCAATAATCAAGATTGTAATGAAGAGGTAACAAGGTCTGTTAATGGTGAGTGGCTTTTTTTTGATTTGTTAGATAAGGGGATTGGGGAGGTCACTGCTCTATAAACCGCTCCCTGATTTGTCTAACTACAATGTGTTCTGCTGCCCCTCTTTCTTGTGTTCCTGTCTTGTCTTTACCCAATTCTTCCACATCTTAAAATGCCTTTTCTTGTCGTGCCTCCTCCAACTCCCTTCCTCCTTGAATTACCAAGCTGTGCAGAAGGCAACAAACTACCATGATGCAGCCCATTTTGTCTGGGTCATATTGTAGGGAGGCTTCAGAGTGAGCAAGGCATCTTAAACTTTACTTCAAAATACCAACTGTATGCTCCATGATCTTCTTGGTGTTACTATGGTTCTCATTGTTCCTGTATTTCTCAGGTGTGGTGTGGTTGCAGTGGGATGTCATCAGCCAGGTGTGGAGAGGTATGAATTGTTCCCTAGCAGCCATCCTCTGAGATTCTTGGATAGGTGGAAATGTGGGGAATGGATGAGTGTTACAGAATGAAGGCATTATGCCAGTTGCTAGTGAAACTAGTGCAGACTTACAAAAGCTTTCAGCAGTGATCACACACCAGTTAAATGTTGATGCAGTGGGAGCCCTTCCTATTGACAAGCTGCTTGCTTGTTGGAAGCTGGCTATTGCTGCATAGCTCAGGAATCTCTCATTCTGGCTGTTTCCATCCATCAGGAAGGTAATGCACTGGTTTCTCTGGCAAGATGGTTATCAGTGGCATGCTTGATGAAGCTATGGACTGGAGATGGAGTGATTAGATTAGATTAGAGATACAGCACTGAAACAGGCCCTTCAGCCCACCGAGTCTGTGCCGAACATCAACCACCCATTTATACTAATCCTACACTAATCCCATATTCCTACCAAACATCCCCACCTGTCCCAATATTTCCCTACCACCTACCTATACTAGTGACAATTTATAATGGCCAATTTACCTATCAACCTGCAAGTCTTTTGGCTTGTGGGAGGAAACCGGAGCACCCGGAGAAAACCCACGCAGACACAGGGAGAACTTGCAAACTCCACACAGACAGTACCCGGAATCGAACCCGGGTCCCTGGAGCTGTGAGGCTGCGGTGCTAACCACTGTGCCACCCATGTTAGGCCTCAGCTAGAGTGACGTGTTCAGTTCTGGGCATCGCACTTTAGTAAGGATGTAAAGGTCTTGGAGAGAGTGTAGAAGAGATTTACTAGAAAGGTACCAGGGATGAGGGACTTCAGTTATGTCGAGAGACTGGAGAATCTGGGATTGTTCTCCTCGGAGCAGAAAAGAGAGGAGTTTTGATAGAGATGTTCAAAATAATGAATTATTTTAATAGAGTAAATAAGGAGAACCTGCTTTCAGTCACAGAAAAATACGTTATCAAAGGACACAAATTTAAGGTGATTGGCAAAAGAATCAGAGGTGACAGAAGGATTTTGTTTTTAAACATGATGAGTTGCAATCTGGAATACACTGCCTGAAAGGGTGGTAGAAGAAAATTCAATAATAACACTCAAAAGAAAATTGGATAAATATTTGAAAGGAAATTATTTACAGGGCTTCGGGGAAAGAGCAGGGGAGTGGGATTAATTGGATATCTCTACCACAGGCATGATGGGCCAAATGGCCACTTTCTGTGCCCTATCATTCTATGATTCAGGTCATGTCATGTGTAGCAGCCTGAAAAGAGCCACTTTCAAATCATAGATCCCTGGTCCAGCAAGCAGGCAGACCTGCTGCAACAGGCTACATAGGTCTGCAACAACCTGCCTGGTGAAGCACCACCTCCTCCTGCACTGTTCCTCAAAATTATCCAAGAAACTAACCCTGGAACCATACTCGTGAATCTTTTCTGTACTCTCCCCAATGCCTTCAGATCTTTCCTAAAGCACGGCACCCAGAACTGGACGCAGTACTCCAGCTGAGGCCGAATTAGTGTCTAATCCAAGTTCAAAATAAACTCCTTCCTCTTGTACTCTAAGCCCCTATTAATAAAGCCCAGGATGCTGTATGCTTTATTAACCATTCTTTCAACCTGTCCTGCCACCTTCAATGATGTATGCACATATATCCCCAGGTCCCTCTGCTCCTGCACCTCCTTTAGAGTTGTACCTTTTATTTTATATTATCTCTCCATGTTCTTCCTACCAAAATGAATCACTTCTCATTTCTACGCATTGAATTTCATCTGCCACTTGGCCACCCGTTCCACCAACTTGTCTATGCCCTTTTGAAGTTCTACATCATTCTCCTCACAGTTCACAATTGTTGTCAATTTCATGTCATCTGCAAATTTTGAAATTGTGCCCTGTACACCAAGGTCTAGGTCATTAATATATATTAGGAAAAACAAGAGTCCCAACACTGACCCCTGGGAAACTCCACTACAAACCTTCCTCCAGCCCAAAAAAACATCCATTAACCACTACTCTCTGTTTCCTGTCACTCAGCCAATTTCGTATCCATGTTACCACTGTCCTTTTTATTCCATGAACTATAACTTTGTTCACAAGTCTGCTGTGTGGCACTGTACCAAATGCCTTTTGGAAGTCCATGTTCACCTCATCAGCAGCATTGCCCTCATCAACCCTCTCTGTTTCCGCTTCAAAAAACTCCAGCAAGTTAGTTAAACCTGATTTTCCCTTAATGAATCTGTGCTGGCTTTCCTTAATTAACCTGCTTTTGTCCAAATGACTATTAATTTTGTCCCGAATTATTGGCCGGAATTTTATGCTGAGCGGACGGGAGCCGGACTCCGACATAAATGTCGGTGCCGATCCCGCTACCGCCCCGCCTGGGGATCCGCCCCGTATTTTACAGATCCCCAGGTTTTAATTGGCCCGAGGCAGGACTTCCACCCACTTGAGGGAGGAGGTCCCGCCTCAGTGAGCTGCCGGCCAATCAGCGGGCTGGCAGCTCAGTCTCAGCAGCGCCACCGGGAGTGGTGGCCACTGCTGAGACTGCAGCCCAGCCGACTGAGGAGGACGCAATGGAACCGGGACAGAAGGTAAGTTCGGGCAGCCTCGGCAGGGGAATCGGTCGTGCCTTGGTGAGGCTAGGGTGGTCGTTTGGGGGGAGGGGGGGCGTCTTGGATCCCGGGGTTGGGTTGGGAGGCGGGAGCAGCCCTCAATCGGGCACCCTGTGCCCAATTGCCAGGCATCCCCCGCCCCCCCGGGGTGCGGAAAGGCCGGCAGCTATAGCTGGCCGGCCTTTCACGTCCCCGGCACACCCGCTTGCCACGGGTAAAATACCCATGGAGGCGGGCGAAGGCCCTTAAGTGGCCATTAAGTGGCCACTTAAGGGTCTTGATTGGCCTCAGGCGGGCGGGCTACCTCTCACCCCCCCGGCCCCTCGTCGGACCTCCGTAAACTTGGTCGGAGGCGGAATCGGGGTGGTTAGGTCTCCTGGAGCCTGCCGCTCAATTTTACGCCACCCCCACACCACCATCCGACCCACTGGGGCGGCGTAAAATTCCTGCCTTAGTTTCTAGAGGTTTTCCCACCACCCAAGTTATATTGACTGGCCTGTGGTTGCTGGGCTTATCTTTCGATCCTTTTTTGAACAAGGGGGTAAACATTTGCATCTCTCCAGCCCTCCAGCACCACCCCTGAGTCTAAGGAAGATTGGAAAATTATGGCCAGTGCCTCTACAATTTCCACTCTCACTTCCTTCAGTATCCTTGGATGCATCTCATCCAGCCCTGGTGCTTTATCAACTTTAAGTATAAACAGCCTATCATACCTCCTCCTTATCAACTTTAAATCCTTCTAGTATATTAATGACCTCCTCTTTCACTGTGGCCTGGGTAGCATCTTCTTCGTTGGTAAAGACAGATGCAAAGTATTCATTTAATACCTCAGCTATTCCTCCGGACACCATGTGTAAATCCCCTTTTGGTCCCTAATCGGCCCTACTCCATCTGTTACCACTATTTATATGCCTATAGAAGACGTTGGGATTCTCTATTATGTTAGTTGCCAGTCTTATTTCATACTCTGTCTTTGCTTCTCTTATTTGCTTTTTCATTTCCCCTCTGAACCTTCTATATTCAGCCTGGTTCTCTATTGTATTATCTACCTGACATCTGTTATAAGCATGCTTTTTCTTCTTCATCTTCTTCTCTATCTCTTTTGTCATTCAGGGAGCCCTGGATGTGTTTGCCCTTTGAAGGACTATAACTTGACTGTGCTCAAACTATCTCTTCTTTGAAGATAATCCTGTAAAGTTTTACTTAGGTGGATGGGACTCTTACCTGTTGAAATTGTGTTGGAATCTTAATTACATCATAGGACCATGATTTGGACATATTCATGAGACACATGCTTCCTTCCAGTGAGTGCCTCAGCTACCTAACTGAAGTCAGGAGTTAAAAAGAACTACAATGCGAATGGGGCAGTAAATTAAATCAATCAATTTTAACAGCCCCATCCACACTATTCCTGCCAGGTTGGGTAAGTTAAAATTGACGTGATAGTCTTCTGTTAACATTCTGAGGGCATATTTTCTGTGGACCTTCCTTCACACACATCCACTTCACAAAAAACACACTGCAAATTTATTTGTGCAGTTGTTCCATAAAATGATATGGTTTTAAAAATATGAGCCCTAAGTGTTTCCATTTACCTAAGTACTGACAATTTTGCTGTAAAAGTTATTGACGTCTTTCTGTCCTTTAGTATCATATGAAATATAATTAAAGCAATGTGGAGAATCTTCATGTATAGCAACACTTAAGTAAGAGCTGTAAATTTGATTATTCTGTACTTTTACCTCCTGCAGCATTGCATGACTAGCCCGGGGGGTTAGAGCAAAGGTATAATGTTTATAGATAACAAGGGATCGATATGGCTAGAGCTCAGAGGTTTAAAAAAGAGCTTGCTGGAATCATAGAATCTTGCAGCATATTAAGATGTCATTCAACCCATCATACCTGTGTCAGCTCTTTCAAGGAGCTATCAAATTAGTCCCACTCCCCTGTTCTTTCCCCATAGCCGTACAAATTTTTCCTTTTCCTGCATATGTCCGATTCCCTTCTGAAAGTGAATATTGATTCTGCTTCCACTACCATTTCAGGTAGTGCATTCCAAATCATAGCAACTCCACACATGAAAAATATTTTCCTCATCTTCCTCCTACCCGGAAAAGAAAATGGAATTATTAAAATTTGAACAGCACTCCAGCACTCCTTCCTCAAGCAGTATGTTAGTCGACCTACAAGGGTTGAGGTGTTGTTAGGCCTTGTTATGTGCAATGAAATAGTTCAGCTAGATAGAGCTAAATGCAGGTGAGATAGCGAAGATGATGTCAATGCCAAAGGGTGGGAATAGAAATTCATGGACAGTCAGACTGCTGCCAAGGAACCATGGAAGTGGACCCCAACAAAGTAAATGAGGAATCAGAAAAGTTCACGATTTGGGAGAAGAGTCAAAGCCTGGGCAGGGGAGGCCCAAGGTCCCCATTCCATTGGGGCTGGGGACCTTCCCATGCCTGATTTCAGGTAAGTTAAGATGATGGGGTGCACAAATGCATCAGGGACACGACACAAATCCCTTCCCACCATTTTAACCCCCTACCGGCACCATTGACTTCGGGTGGGAAGGGTAAAAATGTTCCCCTTCTGTATGCAACCAAAAAAACCTTGATAGCTTAAATATTATATTGCTTTTTCTAGCTACAAACAATTCATTTTATCATATTAAATTCTGCAAAGCTTGCTTTTTGTATATTTATGTTGTTGAATGGTATAAAGTATATTTTAAAAGTGTTGTTACAAACGGGTGAGGAAGGTGTTTAGGGGTCTCTTTCAGCCTTCACCTGGTCTTATTGTAGCAAGATTTAATTTTTAAACACACTGTGTTTTGAGCTCCCCCTTGATGAATCCTTGTTCACCGCTTTCCAATTATAAGGTAAAGAAATGAGCACAAACAGGCCTTCTTAGGTTTAAAGAAGAAAAGAGGAATTTACTAAAACTTAAACTCTAATTGAGTTAATGCTTACAGATACACACCGCACCCCATGCTAGCATGCATACGTGATATGCACATAATCTGTATTTTTTAGTGATGTTGATGGAGGGATAAATATTGGCCAGGACACCAGGATTAATTCCCTTGCTCTGCTTTGAGGTAGCGCCATGAGATATTTTAAGACAATCTGAAAGCACAGTTTAACATCTCATCCAAAAGACGGTGGGCTGAATTTTATTCGGGTGCCGCACTCTGCGGCGGTGTCCTTTAAACTCGGCAGAATGCCCGCATTCAGCAGCCGCTGCAGAGCCCCTGCGATATTTCACATTGGGGCTCATTAGCATCACTGCACCAAGCCGCCACCCCCCATATTACATGGGGCGAGATGGAACATCCTTCCTGACAGCTGTCAAAGAATACTTACCTGACTGCTGAAGAGTGGGACTGCTGTCAATCTGGCCGCAAAGCAGAAAGTGCTGCAGAAACCCAGCAGGTCAGGCAGCATCTGTAAAGAGAGAAGCAGAGTTAACTTGACCAAGTTCATAGACCAGAAAGTTAACTCTGCTTCTCTCACCACAGATGCTGCCTGACCTGCTGAGTTTCCCCAGCACTAACACAAATGGGAATGAACGGGTGTCACAGCAATGTAAATAATTGTTGCACTAAATCTTATTCACCAACATGTCTGTCCTGTTTTCCTGTGTGCATGATGTGTGCCATCATGTAGCTCTGTTGGCCCTCCAGGAATGCTAATGGATGCAATCGACTCATTGCCATGCCACCATAACTCATGAGCCTCTCACCGGATGCAGTGACATGGAAATTGGCTCAGTCAGCTGCTGGCTCTAATGGTTTACACCGACATGCAGCACATGTGGACTGTTGCACAGCAGGTGAGCAAGGCCTATGTGTGGCTTCCTGAGCTCATGCCAGCTCATATGGAGCAGAGAGCCTTTGTCTGCTCAGGCACTGCCGTTCATCCCTAAATCCCTGCTAGCCCTGCATGCGGAGCCTGGGTGGCATCTGCCCTCCCATGCGCCTTCCTGTTATAGGTCCTCGTAGATTGAGGATGAATGCAGTTGACATCTCTCCTCATCATTTCAGGCGTGCCCCTTATTGGGTGCGTATTTGTGCAGACCACCGTGAGCAGGAAAGAAAGGTCATGCCCTTTTTGGCCCATTGTATCGGACACCACCCTATCTGTCCAGGCATTGGGAGCGTATTTAGAACATGCAGATCAACTGCTCAATGGCAGATCTTTCAGATCAGTGGATGGCGTTTTTTCTCTCCTCTGGAGCAGTGATGAGATCGCTGACTAGTGTTAGGAGCCATGTCTGCAAGGGATAGCCCTTGTCTCCAAGAAGCCACCCCTCCTTCTGAGCCAGTTCCATGAACAGCAGTGGCAGCTGGGACTGGTGCAGGACCCAGGTGTCATGGCAGCTGCCTGAGGAGCGGTCACAGATTTGCATGAAGTATCTCTGGTGATGAAATACCAGTTGCGCCTAGATTGAGAGGATTCCTTTAATTGCAACATCTCATGGTGGTAGCCTGGCGGGAGGCCTGATGGCCACATGGGTGCAGTCTATGGATCCTGAGGACTATGGTTCTCCAGCAATGGTGCAGAAACTGATGGCCCTCTGGGCCTGGCTGTGAGGGTCCATCCTGAAGCGGACATACTCACTGGCCCTCCGGTGCAGGGCAATGGTGTCCTCCCTCATGCAGTGGTGCACTGCACTGTGACCCCACAAAGGTCTCTGGTGGGCCCCTGAAATGCTGCATAGGCATCAAGCTTAAGAGCCGTTGCCACTATGAGGACTGCAGGTATAAGATAACAACCGAAGCCAATTGGTTGCAGGTCATTGTCGAGCAGGGCAGTGAGACATGTCACCACCCTCTCTACATGCGCAATTGCCTCTGAAACTGGTGCTCTGACATCTGATGGCATGTCATGTGGGGCCTGTAGATGCACGGCAACCATAATGGTGAACTCCCCTTGGGGATTGCTGCTCACGACTGGGGGCTTCTACGTGGACCGCACATGCCTGTTGAACTTGTCTCCGACGCATACGAGGAGAAGTGTAGGATGAGCTAAACCCATTTCCACGTGATAAATGAAGTTGTATCCTTCATTAATTTGAAGGTTCCTAACAGGGCAGGCATTGGTGTTGACGGGTACATCAGGTGCTAACATGGATCAACTATGTGGCGTAGCATTGCCCATCTTGGCCAACACTGAGAGAGCCACAGCATGACCACATCAAGATTCTACCAGCTGCATCGATTGCCCCCACCATCCTTATAACCTTAACGCTCCTAACCTTTCTGGCACCCTCCCGAAACACTGGGTGACTAGAGTGCCATTTCTCCTTCATAAACACAAACAAATGCAGAGGGTACACCCGTTTATGGAGGGAGGATACACAGTACCTCCCTTCCAGTATACAGAGTGAGACCCCTGAAAACGGAACTTACCTTCCGTCGCAAAACGTTCTGCCTTCAATGGCTTTTCTAATCATGAACGGGAAGGCACGTGACAGCTGCCCGTTCAAAGTAAAATCAGGAAGTGTCCACGGAGAGGCGGAGGGCTTCATAATCTGCAGAGGTAAGTACTGTTTTACATATTCTAATTAGGGTGCCGACGCTGTGTGGCGAGGTGGGGGGCGGGGGGCGCATCTAGGTCCCCCCGCTGCCGGTAATTTGCGGCGGGCCCTTCTCGACGTCGCAGGTCGAGGCAGACCTCTCCCTGCAGAATTTTACCAGCCCCTGCACTGCGACCCACGGCGTCGAGGGGCCGGCAAAATGCAGCCTAGTATCTCTGGCAGTGTAGCACTCCATTGGGATGTCAACCGAGATTTTTGTGCCCAAGTCTCTGGAATGGGACTTGAACTTGCAACCTTTTGGCTCAGAGACAAGGTTGCTGCCCAATGAGGCACAGCTGGTATGCAGTAAGTATAGGAAGTGAATCTTAAGATAGTTAGGCTAAAGAAAAGTAAAGTGTCAGGGCCCAATAGAATATGTCCTAGGATCTTTAGGGAGGTGCTTGATAAATTGCTGAGGCCCTTGAAATTATAATCATGAATTTATCTTGCAGCACATATCTGGGGAATGGGGACCAAAGAGATGAAGCAATCTACCCTAGCAGTTGAGGCCTGGGAGGTTTTACCTTGAATTATTTGTGAAGTGAGCTGGTGAGATTTAAGGGAGCTCGAATACTCCACAGAGTTCTGACTCCCACAAAACTCACCCGCTGAGAACTTGTTCAAAGTTAAAGTCACATATCTACATAAACACAAAATAGATAGAAGAAGCACACATAGATTTCAAAAGGGATAATTGCACTTGAAAAACTGCATAGAATTCTTTTAGGAGGTAAAAGACATGGTAAATAGGAGAAATGTCAACTAAAAAAGCTTTTGACTGGGTATCACATGGGAGATTACTGTAAAAGATGAGGGAGTATGGAATCAAGGGGAGGATAGCAAACTGGTTTAAAATGATTAAAAGGGAAAAAAACAGACAAGTAGGAGTTAAGGGCAGTTTCTCAGAGTGGTTGGAGGTCTGTAGTACATAGAACATAGAACATTACAGCGCAGTACAGGCCTTTCGGCCCTCGATGTTGCGCCGACCTGTGAAACCATCTGACCTACACTATTCCATTTTCATCCATATGTCTATCCAATGACCACTTAAATGCCCTTAAAGTTGGCGAGTCTACTACTGTTGCAGGCAGGGCGTTCCACGCCCCTACAACTCTCTGTGTAAAGAAACTACCTCTGACATCTGTCCTATATCTATCACCCCTCAACTTAAAGCTATGTCCCCTCGTGTTTGCCATCACCATCCGAGTGGTATCTTTCAAACTTCTGTTGTGTGGGGCTGCTCCTGTTCACTGAGTATATCAATGATTTAGAAACAGGGCTAGTGTGAGTGGCGTCAAAATTTGAAGATAATACCAAAATAGGAGATGTAGTTAATTCTTTAGAACAAAGGAAATTGCAAAAGAATATTGATAAGATGGGAGAATGTGCAAAAAATTGATAGACTGAATTCAATGTTAATAACTGTGAGATGATCAATTTTGACAAACTTAACAATGGTAACTATACTCTGAATGGAAGTAGGCACAATGGTGTGGAGGAGCAAAGGGATTGGGGGATATAAGCTCATGATAATAAAGGTAGCTCCTCATGTATGTCAGATCATAAAGAAAAGCTAATAGGTTATTAGGTTTTAACACAAGGTGTAGAACGTAAAAGCCGAGAAGTAACGATGAACCTATGTAAAAACATAATAAAGCATAAATTAAGAGTACTGTGTGCATTATTGGCCTCCACACTACAGGAAGAATATTGAGACTTCAGAGAAACTATAACACAGATGCTACAAAGAAAGACTTGAAAATTGGCTATTTTTTGTTTGAACAATTTGGATTATGGGTAATATAGAAATGTTTCAAATTATGAAAGGATGAAAATGGAGTAGATAAGAGCAAATTATTTCCATCAGCTGAGGGGGTCAAGAACCCCAGGAAATCCTAGTGCAGCATAAACAGGACAAAGGCCTGGTATAACTGGGCTTTGTATTAATTTCCACTCTTGCTGGTTCCCCACAACTTGGTAACAACCTAGTTCAGCCTAACTCCCAAATTCAGGGCTTTGTTCCACAGCTTTTCTTGGCATAGATTCTTGGAGCATCCCTTTATTGTAAGTGACCCTATGCCATTTTGTTGTTGACATGTACAGGGGTCCGGTACATACTCTGCATTGCAACTACTGACCAAATTGAGAAAATATACAAACCAATCTAAGTCTTGCCATTAGCTTTTGTGGTGTTCACGCCCACATCTCAAGAATAAAAACTGTTACAATATACGTGGGGCAAGGGAGCTGGCTTCAGTTGTTAAATAGTCTTATAAGAAATTTCTGAAAACCATAACTTTTATTGGGTTTTCCAGCCACATACTGCCACTTTCAGAATGCTTGAAAAATTATCTACATTCTGCACTGATGCTGAAATCCAGCATGGTGTAACAGTGACTGAAAGTATCTTTTGCGATAGCAACATTGTAAGTTGACTGCAGGAGAGGAAAGACTATTAAATAAATAGAATATAACATCAATGAATTGAAGCACAAGAGTGTCTGAGGCAGAAATAAAAGGAACAATAGAGAAGAGAGAAAAATAGGCATTGTAGGAGAGGAAGAGAAAATAGAACACAAGAGGGTTTATTTAAACTGCAGGAGGCTAATAAGTTGGTGGTGGGTGGTGAGCGGAGAATGTCCATCACCCACCCGTTGTTAGCAGTATGGAATCTGAGCCATTATGAGTCCCAGGCCTCATTTATATGTCACTGACAAACTGCAAGTGCTAAGCAGAAACACTGCTTCAGCTTTCTGGTTGTGGATGTGTGGGAAATTAGTTGGCTTCCATGCCAAACTGGTTCACCGTCAGTGTCCCCAAGGAGGGTGGGGGGAGAGGGCTGCCTCAGACAAGCCAGCAGTGGGACAAAATTATTTTATGCACCTCGGAGGAGCAATTCCACCCCTGGGTAGGTTCCTGAGATGAACACACTTGAGTTTCAGGCAGGAGGCCACTTGTAACATGCAAATCAGGGTACTACGCTCCATCCTTTTTAACCAAGCAGTGAGTGGCCTAAACAGCATTCCTTAAAGGGATTCCACTGCCTGGTAGCAATGGGTTGAGTATAGAACCCCAATTTTCATATTACAAGTAGCCTCCTGCTAGAAACTGGTGAACATACCAGCTAGCCATCGCAGGACCTTAACCATATGTAAGACGTGACCTTCTACCCTTAACAGGTTACTTTACAGTTCAGATACGAGAAATAATGAGACAACACTCAAAGCCCAAATTAAACACTAATATCTTTCCTAGATTTGATAGGAATACCAGTTAGCAATACAATACACCAGTTAGTCACAAATACGTTACAAGAATTTATGCATATGATCACCTAGTGAGCAGTGACCTCCTGTTGATCACATCCTTCAGCAACTGACCAAGTACCAAATCACTCTTTACAATGATCTTTATATCCGTCTTTCCAAGGTGGGCAGGATGTTCCGTTGACAGAGTCTATCAAAATCCACAATCCACAATTGTCCAATGGGGCATCTAATTCTTAGTTCAAACCATGGCATTAGATCCTGCCTTGATGTTGCTTGTACATCTTTCTTAACTTCTTTTCCTGGTCACACATTCCAGGATCACCAAGATAATTAAACAATCAGAGTCCCTCAAATTACTGACTTCTTGCAAGTTGTTGCTTGGTGAATTAAAAAGAGAATTATGGGTCAAAAGGCCTCTTTCTGTGTTGTATCGATTCTGTGATACTGTGATAAAGCATATATAAAAATAGCTTCTTCTGAAGTTAGTTTCTCTGCATTTTAAAAGAAGACAAACTCTGACATCATCAATCAATGTCAGTTTGTGTCAGCTTCTTGAAGCTTCCAAGTAAATGCCGCACCACTTAAGTTAACTGAATCTTGGTTGGGTTTTATAACCCCCGGAACAGCATTCAGGTCTCCATGTTCTTTGTGTTCAGTTTCATTTCTTATCAGACTTATTGAAAAATAAATTTGCACCAATTTTCTAACTTTGCATCAAAGCAAAACACAGCTTTAAAGTCTGGCTGTTTGTTGGTTTCAACCCTATTTTATGACCATTGGTCCTCTTGCTAAACATTCCATGGCTTCAAAAATGTGATCTTCTTCACAGACCAGTGGCTTTGTTTATCTGTGGAAAAGCGGCCTGCAGCTTTTAGTAGGTTTTGTTTTACAAAAGTCCCTTTTGACCTTCCAAAGCATGCTGATAACACTTCTGTACAATTGGCTAAAGCAAAGAGCAAATCGCCTTTTATCTGGACTATCGATGCTGCCTTGGGTTGAATAGCTTTCACAAATGTCAGCCTCAAATTTCACTTAAAGTAGCATCAAGTTAGTTAAGAATATTACAGCTTCTTACACGTGAGGGCAACAACCGGAACAACAGCATAAACTCCGTGTTAAATGACTCTCTATGCCATTTTCAGACCACTATTACGCTAGGCAGAGGGAATGAAGATTGGTCCTGGGAGGGAAGTAAAAAATACAAATATAGTAGAAAAAAAATCATGAGCAGGTTGAGTCCAAATGGAAATGGAATAGTGAATAAAAGCAATGAGGCTGCAAAAAGAAGGGAAATTCCAGTAAAGGGGAAAGAAGAAGGTAATATAATGTTGTGATATTACACTTGCATCCAGGAAAATATACAGGAATTCCGATTCAACGATACAGGGAAAATACAGGGAAAAAGTGTGCACAAGAAAACAATTGAGTGTGATATACTCTCAGTGGTTCCAGTTGGTTCCAGCTGTACCTTGCTGCTGTGCCATCTAATGTACAAAACTGGTTTTGTTCAAGTCGCCAGGTTGCTGTGTTATTCTTTGTTTTCCTGCATCTGCACTGTTGATATTTTGTAGAGTTTCCATGGATATCCAGTGAAGACAATGCCAATAAGATGCAAGAAACTAACTGGATACAGCTTTATGTACTTCTCTTTCCCCAGTGTACAAAGATCTAGCTGTGGAATGAAAGAACAAGCAGAACATGTTGTAGTTCATATCTTAAACTACCCCTGTAAAAAAAGGAATTCTCTCCCATCATGCATTCACTTGCCCTCTGCTGTATGACTTGTTCCTAAGCCTTTGAGAATTTTTGATGTCTATGGAATGAATATCTTTTCAATAGCAAAATTATATATAAATTGAATCCAATAATATGTAAATCTTGATTGATATTTAGGCCAGTTAAAATTAATTAGCTACATAGTCCAGTAATTTTGATGAAAATGTTTGTTGTGCTTAGTAGGGACGCACTAGCATAAATTTTAGCAACCAAATGATTAGTTTAGCTTTTGCTGGTGAATAGACATTATCCATCAACTTTCCTGGGGAGATCGTAGTCAACCTTGTAAGTGCTGGAGTCTCCCTGTTTCTTACAAAGCCAATCATGACAGAACAAGCAGAGGGCAAAAGGACCCCTGTTGTTGGGAATTCCTACTTCCTTGGCCAAAGAAGGATTTGGCGTACACCTGAAGGTTAATAAGCCATGTGAGATGAGGCCTACCAATTTCCAAAAAGGCAGAAGTCAGTCCCATTGGAGGAAGTGAGCCAGACCAGGCTAGGGAAGTGGAGATAATTGTAGTTCTAAATCTGATGGTCACCCCCTTACATAGTGGTTCAAGGAGGAGATTGTATGGGGTCTGTGGGTGGGGCAGTAGCTTGTGCACAACTCCCCTAATGGCGGCCAGATGCTGGAGTTTACAGCAGTATGGAGTGGGCAGATGTCAGAGATGTGCATTTAGTGGTCTGGATGCTCTTGTCCCCATACAAATTAGGTGCCTCCCATTGCTCTTCAAGAGTTCACCACTGGAGGACACTAGCAGGTGTAGTCCTTGTGGAACTATCAGGATCATAACCTTTGGATTTTCAGGGCCTTTTTCTAATGATTATGCCATTTTCTGACAAGGAACAAAGGCTAATGTGTGCTATATTCCAGAAAGCCAGGTGGTGAAGGGTAGAACTGGATCAATCTTGACACACTTTTATAACCATTTATATACAGAAATACACATCACAAACATGAACCACCTCACCCAACATGCACAGATTCAGTTGTTCCTTTTCATAGGGGCAGAAGTAAGTCCCCAGTTAATGCCCACCTGCATACAATTAAATATAATTAACAGTGCATGAGGGTAGAAGCTGTTTCTAATAAGGCAGGTTGGCACATTCATAAACTAAGCAACCATATTTGCAACAGTGCTGAGAGTTAGAAACATTTCAAGAGTATTAAGTCCTGTGAAGTAAAATATTTTTGAGATTTCCAATGTGCAATAAGACCTCATAAATGATTTTATTAACTGATGCCTCTAGCAAAAACCAGGGATGCCCTCTGTGATATATGAGAAACTAAAGTGGAAGCTAGAAATACCATAGAGGGAAAATAATTTAGACAACCTTGATCATTTGATCAAAGCAATCTCTTTTCATTCAACTATCCATTTCACTGGTTATGGATTCAAGTCAATCTGGACTGAAACAAATCTTGCATATAAATGATCACACTAGAACATATCCAAAACTTCACAAAGGTGCAGTTCAGAACAATAAATAACAGAATATCTTAAACAGTAAAAGAAAATGCTATTCAAGTTTTCTCACAAGAAATGCTCCATTAGGAATGCAAAACATAAAATTACTGAGTAGGCTCTGAGTAAACATGCACTCCAAAGCGTCAGGCAGGTACATTACCAAGAATGTTTAATACTGTGAGATTTTGGATATTTATGTCTTCATAAACTGGTCCAAAGCCATTCCTGTGTTTTGGTAAAACTAGCAGAAAAACACAAGCCAAAGACCACAACATCACCAAAATATTTTTTGAGTTATAATAAATAATTGGGGCTGTTAATGCCATTCATTTGGACTTACAAAAATATCATACCCACAATTGATCCCTTATATACACATTTTAATTTATCTGCTCTATTTTAAATTGGACATAAATATGATAGACATCACAACAGGTAAGAAGAAAACTAAACTATAAAGCTGATACTAAGTTCTTCATTCTATAAAAGGCATCCCTGCTAAGTTTGACATGACGGACTGTGTCAATTTTCCATCAGATCTTCTATATTTACAATCATTTATATTCAGTTATATTCCATTTTTTTATTGCAGAAGATGATGGAATATGAATAGCTTCCTGAAATGATTAATACGAGATTAACACATTTCTGAATTAATAGAAAGGGGTTCAAGATTTTTCTTCTGCTAAACAAAACAGATGTTGGAATCCATTATTAATGAAGCAGTAGCAGGACATTTAGAAGATCATAATACACTCAAGCAAAGTCAACATGATTTTATGAAAGGGAATTCGTGTTTGACAAAATTATTAGAGTTCTTTGAAGATGTAAAGAGCAGGGCGGATAAAGGAGAACCAGTGGATGAAGTGCATTTGGATTTCTAAAAGGCATTTGATAAGGTGCCACATAAAAGGTTACTGCACAAGATAAGAGCCCATGGTGTTGGGGGTAATATATTAGCATGGATAGAGGATTGGCTAACTAGCAGGAAACAGAGCCAGCATAAATAGACATTTTCAGGTTAGCAAACTATAACTGGTGGAGTGCCACTGGGATCCGTGCTGGTGCCTCAACTATTTACAATCTTTATTAATGACTTTGATGAAGGGATCAAGCGTATCATAGCCAAATTTGCTGATGATACAAAGCTGGGAAAGAAAATTGTGAGGAGGACACAGAGAGTCTGAAAAGGGAAATAGATAGATTAAGTGAAGGGGCTAAAAATTGGCAGATGGAGTATAATGTGGGAAAATGTGAGGTTATTCACTTTGGTAGGAAGAATAGAAAAGCAAAATATTATATAAATGGAGAGATACCACAGAATGCTGCGATACAGAGGGATCCAAGTGTCCTCATACATGAAAAACACAAAGTTAGCATGCAGGTACAGCAAGTAATTAGGAAGACAAATAGAATGTTGGCCTTTATTGCAAGCGGATGGAATATAAAAGTTGGGAAGCCTTGCAACAACTATACAAGGCATTGATGAGCAAGTACAACTCACAATTTTGGTCTCCTTGTTTAAGGAGGGATATACTTGCATTGAAGGTAGTTCAGAGAAGGTTCACTAGGTTGATTCCTGCGATGAAGGGGTTGTGTTATGAGGTAAGGTTGAGCAGGTTGGGCCTATGTTCATTAGAGGTTAGAAGAATGGGAGGTGATCTTATTGAAACATATAAGATTGAGGGGTCTTGACAAGGTAGATACTGAGAGAATATTTCCCCTAGTGGGAGAATATTGAATAAGGGGTCACCCATTGAAGGCTATTTGACCCATCAAGCCTGTAGCTGCCCTTTGAAAGAGTTGTCAAATTAGTTCCCCTCCCCTGCTCTTTACGCAGAACACTGATTTTATTTTGGAGAGAGAAAACAGAAAACTACAAACCAGTTAGCCTGCTATCAGTCATTGAGAAACTGCTGCAATTCATTATTAAGGAAGTGGCAATGGGGCACTTAGAAAATTATGGATTATGGAGATTTAACATAGTTTTATGAACGGGAAATGGTATTTGACAAATCTGTTAGAGTGTTTTGAGACTATAACTAGCATGGTGGATAAAGGGGAACCAGTGGATGTAGTATATATGGATTTTCGATAAGGTGCCACATGAAAGGTCGTTGCACAAGATAAGGGCTTATGGGATTGGGGATGATATATTAGCATTGATACAGGATTGATTAAAGGACAGAAAACAGAGAGTAGGAATAAACGGGTCATTTACAGGTTGACAGGCTGTAACTAGTGGGGTGCATAAGGATTGGGACCTCAGCTAATTACAACCTATATGAATGACTTAAAATGAAGGTACTGAGTTTGCTGATGATGCAAAGCCAGTTGGGAAAGTAAGCTGTGAGGAGGTCACAAAGCAGGGAATTTTTCCAGGCCTTTGGCAATGGGTTTGGAGGCAGTGATAGGGAAGCAAATATAGGAAGAAATGGGTTGGGCCAATTTGCTGACATGTTCCCGCCTCCATCCATTTTTCCCAGGGCGGGCTGGGTCAGACACCGGCAACCGTCATGTCCATGATGGGAAGATATTTAAGGTAGTTAAGGGATCAACTTTTAACAATTTTCACAGCACAAGACTATTTTGCCAGCATTGCATGAGGTCCCTGCTGTGTCAGCACCCCGGCAACTCAGAGGAAACAGCTGTACAGCGGGAGGTTGGAACTGCATGGGAGTTTAAACAAGGATTTTTAAGATTTACCAGCAAGAAATGACAAGGCTGATGCATTACCATCTCAAAGGCTCGCCAAAGCATGAGGATCTCCTGGAGACTGATGTCTCCGATAGTACTGGAACTGATGCAGTACCAGCTGCTCTCCTGATAATTATGGTGCCTCCATTGCATCCCTGCCAATCCCGCTGCTTGCCTCGCAGCAGTGCTCTCTGGTGATGCTGTGAAGGCTACCTGCCACCCTTGCATTGGGCCACTCTGTATTCAATTAACGGGCTGAAATTTTACTGACCCCCATGACGGGGCGTCATGGCAGGGAGGGGAGGGCCTGAAAATGCCTCCGGGAGAGGGCCACCATGCACCCCGACACCGGGAAGCCCAGCTCGATATTCCAGCGGCGGCAAGGCCTCATAACAGTCCCCTCGCCTCTCGGCAATGGGAGCCCCATTTAAATATTTAAATACATTAATATCAACAAATTAATTACCCTTACGCTCCCGCCATCTGTCCCGGTGTGATTTTCGTGCCATTGGCTGGCACTCCCACACCTTCAGATCCCCGTCTGGGGATCCAAGGTGGAATACTGGTGGGGAGGGGTAGCAGGTAAGTTTCTCAGTGCCAGGGTGGGGGTTGGTGGGTAGCAGGGACAAAGTCATATCATTGGTGTAGGGGATGGTGGGAAGAGTTACAGTGTAAAGTTTATGTATTTGGGAGGGGGAAGGTCAAGTGGACAAGGTAGGTGTTTTGGGAGCAGAGGGCAAGTAATTAATTCTATTGTTATTGGAGGGGATGGGAGAGGGGCAAGATAAATTTCTTTACATTTTTGAAATCGATGTGCCTTTAAGCATTAAAGTTGAACGACAGGGCTCGAAGCCCTTTAAAAATGGTGCCAACACTTACGCAGAGGCAGGTGACGCCATTGCCAGGGTCAGATAGCCCAGGGCGTGTGGTCCGCTTTGAGTTAAGAAATTTCAGCCCAATGTTTCAGTTTGATGACTTTTCAGCAGATAAACGATTGGGTTCTGATGAAATGTCACTGAGCTTTCATGTCTGCTTCTCTCTCCACAGATGCTGCCAGACCTGCTGAGTATTTCCAGCATTTCCTGTTTTTATTTCGAACTTCCAGCATCTGTAGTATTTTACTTTTATCGCCTTCAAAGATTTGTGTAGGTGAACCTCCCAGGTCTTTCTGTTCCTGCAGCCCCTTCAAAGTTGCACCATCTAGCTTTTGTGAAATCTTCTCATTCTTCTTTTTGAAATGCATTGGTTTATACCTCTCTTCATTAAACTTCATCTGCCATGAGTTTGCCCATTTTATCTGTCTGTCTGTGTCCTCCTGAAGTCTGTTACTATCCGTCTCACAGTTTACTACATTTCCAAGTATTATGTCATCTGCAAACCTTGAAACAATGCCCTGTACATTCAAGTCTAGGTCATTAATACATATCAAAAAAGTAGTGGTTTTAATACCCTGCCTTGGGGAACACCACTTATCTCCAGTCTGAAAAACAATCATTCACCACTACTCTCTACTTATCTATTAGCCAATTCTCTTGGTTTAGAAACAATGGGCGGAATTTTATGGGCCCCCGGGAGATGGGATGGGAGACAGGGGGAGCCCATAAAATAGCAATGGAATGCAGGGGTGGTGTGGAATGAGTTATTTTTATATTGTCTGATGCGACATAAATGAGGTGCGTGGATTCCAGTTGGTTGAAGATCTCAAACAGGTTTATTTACAGCTAACAACAGCTATTTAAGGTGCAGAGCTAACTATTTACAGGACCTGCCTCTAGGTGTTACAGAGTGACGCAGGTTTGTAGTCACATGACTGCATTCTGGTACTTAGCTCATTAGCATACTAAGATCTTAAAGGGACATCACTCTAGAAGGCAAGCACACATCACCTTTCTTTCCAAAGATACATCCCATATGCTAAAATAAAAAAAACAGATAACATTAGATAACATCAAAATTATTTACATGTGGATAGAGATTATGAAGTTTACATGTACAGAGGCTTAAGTGTCCACATATTGTTTTGGTGGCTTGACAACTGTTGCTCAGAGAGACTGCATCACATCTGTTGCTGTTTTTTCTGAGGTTTCTCCCTTTTTGCATTCGGTTTCTTTTGCTCTGGCATTAGCTGTTAATATATTCTGTTGCTTTTCTCAAGATGACCACTTTGAAGGTCTTGTTATTCCTGAAAAGTTCTGGCACCTCATCTCAAACAGTCAATAGACAATGCTTCAACTCATTCCTCCTCTGCCTCTTCAGGACACTGCATGTCCTTCACATCTCTTCATCCTCCATGTCTGAAGGCTTGGGGCTCAAGGCCGGGGACTTGTTGGGGGAAGAGTACTTGGCCTCATGGATGTACCTGTCCGTTCTGTCTCATTGTGGTGATGGTGGTTCTCTGGATAGCAGAGGTGAAGGTGTGGCAGAGTTGTTCTATTGCTGGGTTTCCAGACTGCACCATTTGAAGTTGGCCAGAGTCTGCGAGCGAGTTCCGGTCCTTGGAGATTTTCCCTTGGCAATGCTCTCATGGATATTTATGATGTTGAGGTCCCTACACGCTGTTAGTCCTGCCACTGCTGGTCCACTTGTGTCTACTAGGTAGAATGTTTGTGGTTTCCATGCCGACTTGCCATATCTGCATTGCATTGTTAGTGTGACACTGCAAGGGATGAGTGACCCGTTGTATGGAGATAACTTGGCAGTTGCCGGGTGTATCATTGATTTCCAGCGACTCCAGTACATATCTTTGAGGATTTGGACTGGTAGAATATTTGCACTAGCACCGCTGTCAATCTTAACCCTGAGTGTGTGTTTGCCAGCTTTCTTTTGATGTTAATAGTGACGAAAGCTTCCAGTTGTTTGACTTCGTCAACATGATGGGCTGAATTTTACAGACCCCCCGATGTCAGGGGTGGTGGCAGAGGGGGCCGTAAAATGCCTCTGGGAGAGGGCTGCCGTTCACCCCGATGCCGGGAGGGCCTGGCCTGATATCGTCGGCAGCGGCTAGGCCTCATGGCAGCCCCCCCGCAGGTCGGCAGTGGGACCGCCATTTAAATATTTAAATAAATTTAAATCAATGCATTAATTACATTTACGTTCCCGTTGTCTGTCTCGGTGCGATCTTCGTGCCACTCGCCAGCACTCCCGCGCCTTTGGATCCCCATCCGGGGAACCCAGGCGGAATACTGGTGGGGAGGGGGGAAGGAGGTAACTTTCTCAGTGTGGGAGGGGAGGGAGTGGGGTCAAAGTTGGTTTAGGGGATGGCGGGTAGGGTTATAGTTTAAAGTTATGCACTTTGGGGGAGGGTGGAAGGTCAGGTGGACAAAGTAAGTGTTTTGGGGGAGAGGACAAAATAAATGTTTTTCATCTTTTTCATTCAATGTCTCTTTAAATATTTAAATTGAATGGGAGGGCTCAAAGCCCTTTAAAAATGGCATCACGCCTGTGCACCAACAGCTGACACCATTGCTGGGGACAAACAGCCTGCCCCCTCCATGTCATCGGGGTGGGGGGGAGGGGATGTGATCCGCCCCGGCTAGTTAAATGAGCCACCGCACAGAAGATTGTGGTGGCTCCACGACGTGTGGCCCATGTGGGCAGGCTGCCATTGTTTTCGCCCACTGCTGATTTCAGTACCGGGAGTATAAATTTCAGCTCGATGTGTCAAATGCACAATG
Organism: Heterodontus francisci; assembly: GCF_036365525.1. NCBI lineage: Eukaryota > Metazoa > Chordata > Chondrichthyes > Heterodontiformes > Heterodontidae > Heterodontus > Heterodontus francisci. Next base: position 48,516,932 of record NC_090394.1, read on the forward strand.
TGGAACGCCTGTTCATCTCGTGACTGAGAACTGATTCTCTCTGTGTCTTGTCTCAAGTCTGTTTCAATGTGGACTTGGTGTATCGGCTTGCATTTATGCAGGTCTTTGAAGCTCTGCTTGCTGCTGTTGCCCTGTTTCTGTGCTTGTCGTCTGTTAGTCTGCGCCCTACTGTGACTTCTAGCTGTGTATTCGGTGCCAGATTTCTTGCATAGGCGGGCCCACTGTCCTTTTGCACCGCACGCCTTGCACAGGTCTCAAAATGCAGGACAGCTTCTCCGTGAGCGGGACTAACGACACTTAACATACAGCTTGCTTGCTCTTTTCAACCTGGTTATGGTGCCAATACTGTTTGGCTGCACCTGGTGCTTGCAGGTGCCATTGTCCAGCTACAATGGCTTCATATTTCCTGCCATCTTCCAGCAGTGCATCAATGCTGTGACCTTTCTTTATCCCCAAGAGGTCTTTCTGAAATTCTTCAATGGGTGTTGATACAATCACTTATTCATCCAACAGCTCAGTTTCTGAGAAATCACATTCATTGCTCTTATTACCCCATCTACCAACAAACTGGTCTATTGATTCCTGCGGCTATTGCCTGAAGGACATCATTTCTAGGGGGTGAATTTGAAAATTCACTCTTGATCAGAGCTGCTCTTCTAGCACTTTGCATATCTTTGCGGGATACAGAATCATAGTAAGTTTATGGCACAGAAAGAGGCCATTTGGCCCATCTTGCCTGTGCCAGATCTTTCTGGTTCTCTTCAGATAATCCAGAGGTGTTGATTCTGTGTAATCCCTCATTTCCAATTGCTATTAGTATTTTTACAGCCTTTTTTTCGGCTTCCACAATTACTTGGCCTGTAAAGCACAACTGCATTCTCTGTTTTAAAAGCCTTCACGTCCTGGCGAAAGAGGGTATCTAGAATTCAACACAATCTTCCAGCTGGGGCTGAACTAAAGTTTTATTTAGGTTTAGCATAACATTCTAGTTTTTGTACTGTATGCCTCTATTTATAAAGCCCAGGATTCCATATGCTTTATTAACTGCTTTGTTAACCTGTCCTACCACCTTCATGGATTTGTGCACAAACACTTTCAATCCTAAGTTTATTTCTTCTTGTACCCTGTTTAAAATTTTACCATTTAGCATGTAATTTCTCTCTTCATTCTTCCTGCCAAAACGTGTCACCTCACACTTTTCTGCATTGGATTTCATTGCTATCTGTCCACTCATTCCACCAGCCTGTCCAAGTCCTCTTGAAGTCTATTTTTTATCTTCCTCACTGTTTACTATACATCCAAGTTATCTGAAAATATTGTCCTGTACCTCCAAGCCCAAGTTATTAATGTATATCAAAAACAGCAGTGGTCCTAGAACTGAACCTTGGGGAACGCCACTGAAAACCTTCCTCCAGTCCAAAAAACAGCCATTCACCATAACTCTTGGGGCTGGATTTTGTAGTCCTGCCGCTGCACGAACAATGGCAGCTGCCCTGCATGGGATCTGCAGCGCTGCGCCGCAGCAATTCTGCTGCAGGCGGCCACTTTACATATTCACGGTGGCGGCCCCCCTCAAACACATGGCAGGGACGGCATTGGCGATGCCATTCACGGTGTCACTGATTCATAAGCAGGCACTGGCACCATTTTTAAAAGGCTGCCAGCCCTGCAAACAGTTCAACAAAGTGCAGAGTTGCCCCCTTCCCCTTCATCCCTATGCATAAAGTGCAGAGTTCAACCCTTCCCCACACCCCCCCCCCCCACCCCAATATCTATCAGAGTGCAGAGTTCACCCCTTCCCCACCTCGGTGGCACCAGCTTTCCCTGGGAAAGTGAAGGCATGTGGGTGCCACTCGTCACACTGAAGATCGGGAACTGAAGGTAAGATTTCTGCGGTTTACATTTTAATCCATGCAAATGTGTTATTTAAATATGCTAAGTCATGTCCCATCGCAGAGCGGTGGAGGGGCCACCATGGAGCTTCCCCGCCGTTGGGGCCCGACAATCCCAGCGTCGGATTAGGTAGCGGGCCACTTACGCTCTAATTTTCTGGCCCTCCCCACCACGGAATCCGAAGTCAGGCTGGGATCAAAATTCAGCCCTCTGTTTCTATCCCTTAGCCAATTTTGTAATCATGCTGCTGCTTGCCCCTATTTATCCTATGGGCTTCAATTTTGCTAACGAGCCTGATATGTGGTACTTTATCAAGCACCTTCTGAAAGTCCATATAAACATCAACTACACTGCCCTCATTCACTATCTCTGTCATCTCAATTAAAAACACAATAAAGTTGAACGTGATTTGTCCTTAACAAATCCACGCTGGCTCTTCTTTATTAGTCCATGCTGTTAATTTTCACCTGGATTAGTGCGCTGAATATAGTTGAGCTGGCGGGGGTCCTGACAACAGGCTGAAAAGGCGAGGGGAATTCTGAGCCCCCTAATTCAACGGTGCTCGGCCAATTAACTGCCTCCAAGAGCTGCCGGCCAATCAGGGGGTTGGCAACTCAGAACTATTGGTAGTGCCACTGGGAGCAGTGGCCACTGCTGGTACTGCAAGAGGCCTGGGACCAGGCCCAACACTGGAACCCGGATCCCAGGTAAGTGTGGCAGGGATCACCAGGGCCAGTCCAGCATGCCCTTGTGGAGGGAGCGTGGTCTTTGAAGGCAGGGGAATATTAGTGGAGGGGCGGTCTTTGCTGCCAGGGGCCCTCCTTGGGCCACAGACCGCCTATGGAGGAGCACTCCCCCCTCCCCCCACCAAGCCCACAGGGAGACCACCTCATTTCACTGGGTGACCTGTCCACCTGCTGTTAGTTTAATTCTAGCATTGGTGGAAGAGGCCCTTATGTGTCTATTAATTGGCCACATAAGGGCCTCAATTGGCCTCTGGGCAGGAAGGCTGTCTTTGGCCTTTCCTGCCCTTAACTAAATTGCGGTGCGACGGGAAGGTGATGGGCCTTCCATGTTGTGTGATTGCCTTTAAGAGTGATGTCTCTTTAAGATCTTAGTATTCTAATGAGCTAAGTACCAGGATTCAGTCATGTGATTACAAGCCAGAGTCACTACGTAACTGTAAGACCTAGAGGCAGGTCCTGTAAATAGTTAGCTCTGCACTATATATATTTGTTAGCAGTAAATAATCCTGTTTGAAATCTTCAACCAACTGAACTCCATGCATCAGACAACATAAAAAGAACTCATTATATGGTGGCAGCTGTGGTGAGAAGACAGAATCTAAGACTGAAGATCACAGGGAAAACAGCTTTAAAAACTACCTTCCTACAGCCAGAGAGAGAACATTAGAAAGAAATACTTGCCCAAGCAGTAAAATGAAAAAATAACTCACCTTAAGCTGTAGAAGACAGAGCTGCAAGTAAATTCCTGTGAGTGAGTCATTGTGCCGACAGTAGAGGAATACCTGTTTTAAAAAAGGGAAGCCTTGAAGTCATTAAAATATTGACTTTATTTCTCTCAAAAGCTCAAAGTAAAAAATACGGGGAAGACCCAATCCCTTCCTTAGGCTGATCGTGGTAGGCGCCATTACAGGAGGTGTCCGATAGTGGAAAGCACAGAAATCCTTCATTCGCACAGCTCACAGCTAAAGCTATAAAAAGAAACCTATTAAATTAATCGAATACTACAAAGCCGTCACTCACTCAGCCAAAGTTTAAAAAAAACAGAAATCCACTTATGTGTGAAGAATCACCTATTGAACAGCTGTATAAAAAAACTCTAGCAGAAAAAAAGCACTTGAAATGCCTATTGTACAGCTGTTTAAACAGAGTAGAGTGCTGGAAGCACTGCTAAATGCCTGCTCTTGTCAACCAAAGCAGCCAAGGGAGTTTTTTTTTAAAGGGGTAACAGTTCAGACTCATAGAATAAGTCTCAAAGCAAGTTTTAAAGCAAAAAAACAGCAGAATGAGGATACCACATTTTCCAGCATGACCTGGAAAGCCATGGATATCCTCTCCGAGTTCAAACTTGGAGAGTTATAGAATAGATTCACTAGAATAAGTCCAGGGATGAGGGTTTACAGTTATGTGGACAGACTGGAGAAGCTGAGGTTGTTCTCTTTAGGATGGAGAAAGTTAAGAGGAGATTGAGAGAGGTGGTGTTTAAAATCATGAACCGTTTTTGATAGAGCAAATAAAGAAAAATTGTTTTCAGTGTGAAGGATCAATAACCAAAGGGCACAGATTTAAGCTGATTGGTTAAAAGAACCAGAGGTGACATGAGGAATAATTTGCTAATACAATGAGTGGTTAGGATTTGGAACACGCTGCCTGACAGGGTGGTGGATACAGATTTAATAGTTGCCTCAAAACAGAATGTGATAAATAATTGAAGGAGAAAAAAATCGCAGGGATACAGGAAAGAGCAGGAGAGTGGGACTAACCGAATTGCTCTATGAATGAACCAGCACAGACTTGATGGGCCGAATGACCTACTGCTGTGCTGTACTGTTCCATGATTTTATGATGCTTGAAATGCATTGGAAACAAAGTTTTGGAATGTTTCAAAATGCATGGTATTCATGAAAAATATATTTGTAATCTTCTCTATGCTCTTGTTGCCATAGCAACAAAATTTCAAAAACACCAAATACAGAGAGACTGTGACCTAAAATTCTCCATCAGAGCAAATAATTACAGTAAATCAGTGTATATGAAAAAACTTAATTGCCTTTCAAAAAGTGTAGAAGGATGTTTTTGCTGTTACTACTGTATGTTCAAAATAATTTTAAATGCCCGATGACATATTGTGGGGAATTGGAAGATTTTAATAAGTGACACAGATCATCATCTGCCCAACAATTTTTTTTGTTATTCATGTGATTTTCATCAATTATATTTCTTTATCTGGTTATTATTCTATACAGCTCAAGAATTATTTAATATTAATACATATTAGAACAATCTTAAAATATTTGTTCAAATAATTTTCCAAAATTCAGGAGTATTTACCCACAAATTTTCCAGAATATATGAATATTCACTTCCCGTAACTCAACAACAGAACATACAGTTATGCATCTTTTCCTCTAGCCTCCAGTCTTTGCAGTCTAATTTGCTCAGCACATAATTATATTATTTGATCAGTCATTTATTATCTGCTTGTCTGAGTTTTCTAAAGCATGAGTGACTGTTTTTTTTTTGCTGCAAGTCTCATCTTGATTGTCCAAAGTCAAACTGTGCAGTCAATGCTTCAAACATTTCACCTTGTTCCAGCTGATGCTCTGTTAGACACAAGGGTTCAACACACTTTTAGATTTGCATATTAAAGTGCTGCAACAGACTAGTCCGAACAGGGAGAACTTTAACCCCCAAAAATGGGTGGTTTGGGGTCAGATGGGATGTTAAGTGTTGAAAAACTGAATCCCGACACCAACCCCCCTCTCTAACAGCCACTTCCGGTTAAACAGCAGCAGGACAGGGAGCAGAAAGCCAATCCGCTTTCAGGAGGCAGGTTGGCAATTTAAATATTATAGTGAGGTTGGCAGTTTCATATTGATCCATGATCTCAAATGTACCTCTGGCTGGCCGTGTTTCCCAGACATCGGGAAACCCAACAGCTAAAGGAAGACAAGAACTGCTGCATCCAAGGTTAAGTGCCTTTCCACTTATCTGCTGGAACCAGCCTGCCAGCCTTGCCGACTACCTCCCCCACCCCTTCCCCATCCCTGCAACAATCGGACACACCCCCACTGACCTTTCCAATCTCCCCGATCACCCCTACATCCCCTGATCTAACACATACCTCCCTACCTGGCCTCTGACCACTAGCCCCCCCCCCAACCCCTGGCCTCCAATCCTGCAGAGCTCTGATCTCTGACTGCATCCTTACCCAACTCTGGCCCCTGGCCCCAATCCCTCCATCCCGCCTCTCTGCTCCCTGGATGCAGCCTGATGCTGAAGGCCTACCTGCCCTGTTGTGTTATCTTAACCTTTGTGTCAGTGACTATATACACAAGGCTCTGACCACTCAAGACAGGATCAATAACACAGTAACTTGGTTCTTTATTCAAGGATTGTTCTGCATTAACACACAGGTCTTCACTGTGCAGTTACTTTCTTCAGACTGCCCTCACACCAGAAGTCATTTTGCCTGTTACATCACAGCTCTTACACTGCTGTGCATTATAACATGACCAAGTCTCTTAAAGGCATAGCACACCTCTTAAAGGAGTACCACAACATGCCTGACAGTCTCTCAAGTTGGCTGGCCACAGCTGGGAAACTGAGAAAAAATGTTAATCAGGCTTTGTGGTTAAATTCAACAGGACAGAGGGAATGCATTCTTCCAAGTTTCCCAACCCTCCAGCACTACCCCCTACTCCCTCCCCACCTCTGAGTAAAAATCCAGTCCAACATCTCAGTCAGGCAGTGAATGTCGGGAGTATTTAGCCATGGGAGCATCAGAACCAAGTTTGATCCTGTGACCCACTGATGTCCATGTGAGCAATTCAACTGGGGGGAGGGTCACTCAATAACAATCTGTAGAAAGAATCTAAAATATCTGAGGCCACTTGTGTGACCCTCCTGTCATCCCAGCTGAGATTAGCTATCAGTATAGGCCGTGATTGAATCTTTAACCTACCTGAATTCTCCATTAGATTTATTGGTATCTTGTGACCCAGAGTTTTGAACACCCCCACAACTGAAGATATCTTCTCTATGTCGATCCTATCAAATCTCATCATAATCTTTAAAAGAAAAGAAAGATTTGCATTTATATCGCACCTTTCATAATCAAAGGATGTCCCAAAGGGCTTTACAGCTGATGAAATACTTTTGAAGTGTAGTCACGGTTGTAATGTGCAAAATGCATTACCCAATTTGCACACTGCAATGTGAGAATGATGTGATAATTTGTTATTGTGATGTTGAATGAGAGATAAATATTGGCCAGGATATTGGGGATAACTCCCCTGCTCAAAATAGTGCCACAGGATCTATTCTGTCCACCTGAGAGGACAGACGGGACCTTGATTTAATGTTTCATCTGAAAGATGGAACCTCCAACAGTGCAGCAGTCCCTCAGGTCCTGGAGTGGGACTTAAATCCACCACCTTCTGACTCAGAGGCGAGAGTGCTACCAACTGAGCCACAGCTGACATGGCCAGCCTCTATCAGGTTAACCCTTAGCATACTCTTTTTTAGAGTAAGGAGCCCCAGTTCAGTTCTGGTATCATCCTTGTCAATCTTTTTTGCACCTTCTCCAGTGCCTCTTTATCATTTTTACAATATGGAGACCAGAACCATGCACATTACTCTAAATGTGGTCTGGCCAAAGTTTTATACAGATTTAATGTAACTTTGCTGCTTTTTATTTCTAATCCCACCAGAATTCAAAAGAAATCCAGTTTCCTTTACTTTGAATAATTTTCCATTCTCATGTAAAATGAATGTGAACCTAAAAATCATTTTTTTTTATGGCCTTTGTAACCTACTCCTCACACTCCATTTAGAGTCTTGTTTTTCAAAGTGTACTTGGCCTCCTTATTCTTCCCACCAAAGTACACCACCTCACACTTATCTATCTATATTGAAATTCTTTTGCCAATTACGTTCACATTCTGCAAGTTTATTAATGCCTTCTGTCAATTTGTCTCAGTCTTTCTCAGGTTACGTGCAGGCCTGCAAATGCTGCTTGAACTGCTTCTTTTTGGATTTATTATTTTTTCATTATTCTGCAGTTGCTACTGTCTGCTTATGTTACAACGAGCCATTTCTACAATGAGAGTGTAGAGTACTTTGTGAGTAGTGCCTTGTTTTAATACTGGCTGGCATAAGCTCAAGCATTTTACATAAAGCCACCAAGGTGATTGAGGTGGGTGGGTGATGTTGAGCTCAGGATGGGGAGGAAAAGGGCAAGGTGAGGAGATGGCTGTAAATGCTGCAGCAGGGTTTGCCTAAGGAGTTTGAGGCACCACAGAGTTGGACATAGTCAAGCTGAATCTGGCAATGAATGACTCGGCCAGTTGTGCGTTAAAGGGGTGAAGGTGAGAACTATACCAGGGTGAATGGCAAGAGTCGGAGGTACAGAATGGTATTATGGAAATAATGAGCTGAACTTTAACCTAAAAAAAGGGTGGGTTTGGGTTGGGTGGGGGGTGGGGGTTAAAGTGTGAAAAATCTCTTTCCCAACCCAAATGCACCTCCAACCATTGCCCCCTCACCCCACCCTCACACCTCAACATTACAGGTTTTAATTCAGTTTGGGTGAGCAGCCAACCCACTTCAAGGCGGTGGATTTAAACTTTAAATATGATAATAAGGCTGTGAGCTTCATTGTCACGCAGGTTAACCCGGCAGCTTCATCCAGGTGAGGATTTGACGGATTTAGGAGCTAGGTGCCTTCACACCTACCTCGTGCATCTGAGTGCCTGCCCCTGAGGACCCTCCATGATCTGCCCTTGACCAAGACCTCTGGTCCCACCATGTGGCCTGATCTTCCCCTGCCACCCAAAGGCCTCTGAACTGATCACGAGGACTTGATTGCTCTCCAGAGGCCTCCAATCCCACAACTAGGCCACCAATCTCCCCGCATCTCTGCTATGAGATGCCAATCCCCCCTCAGGCCTACAATTCCCCCCACCACCGAGGTTCCTGACATCCCCCCAGCCCTACTCAGGCTTGCCACCTCTGGGATTGGAAGCCCATCTGATCAAAGCCTCCCTTCCCAATTAACCCCAACCTCCCTCAATCAAACCCTTTCTTTCCCCGATTGACCCCCTTTCAACTCCCAATCATCCCTCCCAACCCCCAATCATCTCTCCCATCGCCCCATAATCGTTCCCCCCCTTCCCCGATTAACCCCACTCCCGCCCACCTTGGTTGATATTGAGGGAGGAGGGAAGATGCATATCAGTGATGAAATTGTCATGAGGATTGGAAGGAAGGTAGATGATAGTTTGGGGTGAGAGGCGGAGGGATAGAAGAAGGTGCTCAAAGGAGGAGAAGGTGTCAGAGCAGTAAAGGTAGAACTAAGCAATAAGAGCTGCATCATCATTGTCACAGTTTGAGCAGGACAAGTGACTAATGCTTAACCAGGGAGACAGTATTCAGTGAGGAGGAAATGTGTTGCTGTCCATAAAACCCATTGTATTGATGAGGCTGTGGATGGTGAGAGCTTTGTTCAAGACAGAATGAATATTTTGCAGGACAATTCCGAGTGGGGCAGTGGCCTGCTTGCCGGGTGGGAAGAGATAAAATGGATAGGCAAGAGGTTTGCCACTCTTGGAGAACCACGACAGATGCTGAGATGGGCTTGGTGAAGAATACCAAAGGGGGAGTAGAGGGCAGCCTTAAGTGTGGGACTACAACATGTCCACACCAGTGGATGTCACATTAAGCAACTTTGACCAAGGAGTCAAGTTAAAATAGCTGTAGCTGCCCCAGCATTGTGCTTGACCTGACTACACCTGTCATCTCATCAGGGCTGATCAGCGGCGGCATTTGCAATCATCTTTGCATCTGTCCTCTTGTCTGTAAGATATTAGGTTAGATGAACAAATTAGAAAAGAGTGAAGTTACATAAAAAATGGTTAACTTATCAGAAAAAAACATACCCCATAAGAAAAACAAATTTCAAAAAGACTTGACAATATGTTCAATCTGTGAAAAAAGGGGTTGAAACAGATGAGCCAAGAAAATATGAAGGTAAATACTTCATTTTCCCCCAGATTTATATTAATGATTTATTGGAGAGGTTGCAAGGTTAGTAGACAGTAACTGCAGGAACTGGAGCCATCCCCCTTTCTGCTGTTAGCATCACCATTGCGTAAAAATAAACTGACAAGTATTGAAAATGGCTGCCACTTCCTTTTGCTGGAGCTCAGTGGTGTGTGACTGTCAGAAATGCATAGAAGTAGTCCAAATGTACACGTAATGAACAGCACACTATAAAATCCATCATGCAGATGCATGAACTACAGCTGCAGATATAGATATGAATATTTGAGAAGAGAAGTCAGGTTCCTGACAGCAAAGAGTCAATCTTTGGTGTCATTATCTGCAAATAATGTTTCCAGGCTAACTATTCTTTAAAAAAAAGAGCAAAAATGTAGTAGACCAGCTACATCAACCCAAATATGCTGGTCATATTCTGTGCTAAAATTCGCATGGGTTCTGGTTATAAATGCATGTGCATAAATAAAACATGTCATCCATCTAAGACTGAAATACAGGAGTCTGCATTAGCCTGTGCAGTCACCTGATCTGTTTATCTTTCCCCAAACTTTGCTTTGAGCGAATACTGCAATGTAAGTTAAAAAAGCCATTAATAATAGAGGTGCAGGATGATAAATTAACCAGGCTCCTGTTAATTTTTCATTTTGACAGATTATTGCCTGTCAAAAGGCAGAAGAGCCACCTCTTGTACATATAACTTGGAAGCTTGCTCATTTTACCAGAGACTTATTTTTTTGCACAAATTAGGTACTGTAGCTTCTCCGATGGTTGAAAAATTCATGACAATCTATAATTTACATGGAGGAAGATAACTAATGTACTAAAACCTGTCATTAAATTGGTTCTTTCCTTTTTTATTCCTCTCTTTCTGAGCTGAGGCCAATTCAGCACAGAATTTAGTATAAATTGTATTTTGTTCTATAGCTATTTAAAATGATTTTGTTATGGTGCTGAACTGTATTGGACATTGTCTTAACCCAAAGATTATTGTATCCAGTTAATGCATTGGATTTTTTCATTTGGCTTTCATTAATTTAAATTTAGCAAATAGTTAGAATTTTACAGCGAGGTCATAGAGGGCATGATTTTAAGGATAATTAGAGACTATGTTGTCACATACACACTAGAAATGGCACCATGCAACTTTTTTACTAGCTCAATAATAAGGACAGGTTCTCTTAGAAAATATACAACTAGGAGAAGTATGTTGGTTTAATACCTGATTCTTGTGTCGCCCAGAAGAAATGGGCTCAAATTTCCCAATGTGTTTGCCAGCAGTAAAATAGACGTGATTTTGTCTTTTCAGAATGAAGTAATTTTCACTTCAGCATTAGAAGCAACAATAAGATTACTCAAATGATGTGTAAAGAGCCCAAAGGGAAATACGGATAATTTTAATATCTATTGTATGAGGCACCTAGTACGGCTTAATATACACAGTTAGCTTTTGACTTAAGATGTTGTTGCTCACATGTCAAAGCTTTTGTCACTTGATGTTTTGTCTTTCTATATCAAAAAACAACCATAGCTCTGTGGCTAGATTCCTTCTCTAACAGCAACATGAGTCTACAGTGGCCTTTATTTTGTGAATCTGTAAAGGTCATTGGCCCAATGCACACCGATAAGACTGGGTTTTGGGATCATGTCTACGTACAAACCCACAAGTCTATTTTTGTAAGTGGAAAGAGAAATTTTCCCTGCCAGCATTTTTAGTTGACCCACTTCCTCCCATGAGCTCAAGTTAACTTCCTAGTTCCTGTGATAGAGTATAAAAAAAGCTAGATTCTACTGACATCATCACCTAGTGACAGAAGAATAGTAATGACTTTGTAATGCAGTGACCTTCTTGGCAAAGCTGGAGTTCCAGTATTTTCAGCCTCCAGAATGAAAAGTCATAAGAGATCTTTCAAAAAAAAGTTTGCAGTACAAAATGTAATGAGTTATTTTGTGTTGTTTGATGCACCACAAATGAGATGCGTGGAGTCCAGTTGGTTGAAGATCTCAGACAGGTTTATATACAGCTTGACTATTCTATGCAGTACAGAGCTAACTATTTACCAAACCTTACTCTGGGTGTTGCAGTTGCAGCATGACTCTGGCTCCAAGTCATATGACTGTGTCCTGGTACTTAGCTCATTGGCATACTAAGATCTTAAAGGGACATCACTCTTAACGGCAATCAAACAACACAAAACTAAGAGAGTTTCGGGTTGCTAGATCAGCGGTAGCTCCTTTCCATGGGCCCATGATCTCTTTCCTTTTCAATCTTTTTAGCTAATTAGTCAATTAATCCTTATTTTGCAACCAGATATTTTTAAGCAATGTTCATCTTTTATTTTTTCTTCAGTTTTATTTCTGTAGGGAGGCAGTGGTGTAGTAGTAATGTCACTAGACTAGTAACCCAGACCCCCAAGCTAATGTTAGATACATAATTCATATGGTCAATACAGGTGGTGCCAGAGGACTGGAGAATTGCAAATGTTACACCCTTGTATAAAAAAGGATGTAAGAATAAGCCCAACAACTACAGGCCAGTCAGTTTAACCTTGGTGGTGGGAAAGCTTTTAGAAACGATAATTCGGGACAAAATTAATAGTCACTTGGACAAATGTGGACCAATTAAGGAAAGCCAGCATGGATTTGTTAAGGACAAATCATGTTTAATTAAGCTGCTTGAGTTTTTTGATGAAGTAACAGAGAGGGTTAATGAGGGTAATGCGGTTGATGTGTTTTTTTTATTTATTTTATTTAGATATACAGCACTAAAACAGGCCCTTCAGCTCACTGAGTCTGTGCTGACCATCAACCACCCATTTATACTAATCCTACATTAATCCCATATTCCTACCACATCCCCACCTTCCCTCAATTCCCCTACCACCTACCTATACTAGGGGCAATTTATAATGACCAATTTACCTATCAACCCACAAGTCTTTGGCTGTGGGAGGAAACCGGAGCACCTGACAAAAACCCACGCGGTCACAGGGAGAACTTGCAAACTCCGCACAGGCAGTACCCAGGTTGCTGGAGCTGTGAGGCTGCGGTACTAAACACTGCACCACTGTGCCACCCCATGTGTTGTACATAGATTTCCAAAAGGCATTTGATATAGTGCCATATAACAGGCTTGTCAGCAAAGTTGGAGCTTTGGAATAAAAGGGATAGTAGCAGAATGAATATGAAGTTGGCTGATTGCCAGGAAACAGAAAGTAGCTCTGAATAGTTGTTTTTCGGATTGGAAGAACATATCGAGTGGGGTTACCCAGGGGCTGGTGTTGGGATCCCTGCTTTTCTTGAGAATATATTCGTGACTTAGACTTGGGAGTACAGGGCACAATTTCAAAATTTGTGGATTACACAAAACTTGGATGTATTGTGAACTGTGAGGAGGATAGTGATTAACTTAAAAAGGACATAGACAGGCTAGTGGAATCAGCGGACAAGTGGCAGATGAAATTTAACGCAGAAAAGTGTGAAGTGATTCAATTTGGTAAGAAGAATGAGGAGAGGCAATATAAATTAAAGGGTACAATTCTAAAGGGGGTGCAGAAGCAGAGGGACCTGGGGGGATATGAGCACAATATTGAAGGTTGCAGGGCAGGTTGAGAAAGCAGTTAATAAAGCATGTGGGATTCTGGGCTTTATAAATAGGGGTTTAGAGTACAAAAACAAGGAAGGTATGATAAACTTGTATAAAGCACGGGTTCAGTCTCAACTGGAGTATTATGTCCATTTCTGTGCACCACACTTTAAGAAGGATGTGAAGGCATTAGTGTGCAAAAAAGATTCACGAGAATGGTTTCAGGGACGAGGAACTTCCCTTACTTGGATAGGTTGGAAAAGCTGGGGCTGTTCTCCTTGGAGAAGAGAAGATTAGGAGGAGATTTGATAGAGGTATTCCAAATCATGAGAGATCTGGACAGAGAGAAACTGTTCGCATTGATCCAGAACCAGAGGACACAGATTTGAGGTGATTGGCAAAAGAAGCAACAGTGACATGAGGAAAAAATGTTTCATGCGGCCAGCGATTAGGATCTGGAATGCACTGCCTGAGAGTATGGTGGAGGCAGATTCAATTGAGGCATTCAAAAGAGAACTGGATTATTATGTGAAGAGAAAAAATTTTCAGGGCTACGGGGAAAAAGCGAGGCAGTGGGACTAGTTCTGTTGCTCTTGTGGAGAGCAGGCATGGACACAATGGACTGAATGGCCTCCTTCTGTGCTATAATCTTTCTATGATTCTATACATGCACTGGCATGCAAACCCCCTAACCACAAATTTAGTCCACATTCAGACTTCATCACTTTAGGCTGATGCAAAGATATTGGCAACAGAAAAAGAAACTGATCTGAACTTACCTTTTTGTACTGTTTTGTACACACACAGGGATGTCTCAAAGCATTTTACAGGGCAGTGGGCATGGAACCAGAGGGAGAAAGGGAAGAGAACATTTAGAAGCAGGTGCAAGTGTGGCTGAAGGAAAGGGTTTTTCAGAGGTTCATGAAAGTAGGAACGGTGAAGGTAAAACAGAATTATTAAGGGAAAGAGTTCCAGATAGTGAGAACGTAATAGCTGAAGAAGCAACTGTGGTGGTGGAGGGAATGGGAAATAGTCCAGTGTTGGAAAAGTGGAGGATGCATGCAGGGATAAAAGATGGGAGGAGAGCATGGAGGAATGGAAGAATGAGTGTATGGAGGAAATAGAATATCAGGATCATCAAATCAATTCTGGGGGTTGGGGAAGCCAGTGGTGCTTGGCAATAAAAGAAATGATAGGAAGACAAACATTAATACGGGTGAGAATTCTGATTGCAGCATTCCAATGACTATGGTGTGTGGAAGCAGGGAAACTGGCAATGAAAACATTGGAGACACTCAACTTTAAGTGTTAACGGCTTGATTAGAACTTCAGCAGCAGAAGCTAAGAAAGAGGGAGAGAAATAGGAAATATTTCAGAGGTGAAAGATAACAATCTTGGTAATGGGTCCGATGTGAGGAAGGAAGCCGAGTTCAGATTTCAGCATTACACCAAGTTTCTACAAGTCTGAACCAGCAACAAAACCATTGCTACTTTCCTTTGGACTCAGCTGATACTGTGGATTTCTCTCCATTGCAGCCTTTATTTTCATGAGTCCATCTTGGTACAACAGTTCCAGCCCATGGAACACTGACCTGGTTTGATAGGTGGCGTCTGCTCACTGGAGTCTCTCGCCATTGATACTGCACAGAGTTAATAAAAAAGGTTACTACAGACAAAAAAAATCATGGAGACAAAGGCAGTGATTTTATCAGCATGCCGTGAGTCCCAATATCGGGAACAAGTAAGGGTCCCGAGACTGCGGTGGCATTTTAACTGGCGGCAGCCAATTAAGAGGCCATTAAGGATGGCGGCCTGCCTCTCCGAGCTGTCAGCCCAATCAGAGAGCCAGTAGCTCTGCAGCCTTGGCAGCAGTTTACAATTGTCTTATGAGACTGCTCCCACTCCGTATCTGTAACTTTGATAGAAGGGCTTTGGAAACCCCATTTACGTGCGTAAACAGGTATTCAACCATACTTCCAAGGAATCAGGTTGCCATTTCCCAAACTCTCCATAAAGAACCTTCAGGGGTTTTTCACCACGTCACCCTGGCTGGATTGAAGCCCAGGTTCCAAAGTTGAAAGACCAATGCTAGACCAAAGAGTTATCTAGTTTCTTGTGTGAAACCATTGAAGAATAAAATGGAAAGCTTTATGATTAGGGAAAGAGTGGAATACAAAAGCTTAGAACCAGGGTAGGATGGTTCTAGAAAATACCCAACAGATTTCAATTGAAAGTGAGTTGGATAGGCCTGTCCCACCACAACTGCCTTTTAAGCAAGCAAAAGTTAACAGAGCTTCTCTCTTACTGAGTGACACAGAGCAACGCATCTTAAGTGACTTAATTTTCTCTCATTTTTAGCTAACACAAATGGAAAAAATAAACAATGCAACAAATAACATGGGTGCTAAAATGTGCAAACCATCCAGCACACCCTTACCATAACTCCCTTATAACAGGAGCCTCTTGGAACCCCACCTGTAGGTGTCTGGAAACTGCCCAACAATCCCCCTCTCAGTTCCCAGCAGCTTGGGTCAGGCAGGTGCCTGCGATACTGTGGGCACCCACTAGCTATATGGAAATTCGATACTTTGCCCTGAACCCACATCCTCCTGGAGCGCTGGCGAGCTCTAGTAGGTGTGTTGCTAATGCAAGTACTTATCCATTTGTGGGGTAGCTGTTTTTGCAGTAGGAGGTGACTTTTGAACTGTTGAGACATGTATAAATAAAAATGTGACTGAACACCAGAGGGATCGTGCATTCTAGTCACAGTAGAATATAGTTTTATTACAGTGATGATGCACTTTGGAAATAACCCAACTATGTCAACTTTCACCACTATCTCAACTTTCATCATTATGCTTACATAATACTGAAATGGATAATAAAATACTGGAAATTGTATAACCGAAAAGTCTAAATGCTAGTTTTTGCGATTGAGCTATGGGTTGCAGCTTGCCTGCGAGCAAGGCACCATTTTATTCCAAAGAGCAGCTTGCTTCACAACAGTCATAATTTTCCATGACTAAACAAGCAAACTTTTGGGATTTATATGATGCTTGTAGCTTAAAAAGCATTTTTGTGAAAATAAATCCACTTGCTACGATTTTTGCTGCAGCTTCAACTTCACTCACTGAGGCTGGAATTTCATAGGAGTGCAGTTACAACAGGAGGAAACTGCTGCCCAATTTCAGCCCCACTTTTTATGACTTTCCCTGACCATGTTATAGAATATAGAAACATTCTGCCCCTTCAGCATGTTCCACCATTCAGTTAGATCATGGCTGATCTACACTTCAACTCCACTTACTCGCCTTTGCTCCTATTCATTGATACCCACACCTAACGAAAATCTATACATCTCAGTATTGAAAGCTCTAGTTATCTTAACATCCTCAACCTTTTGGCAGAGAGAATTCCAAATTTCCACTACCTTTGTGTGAAAAGGTGCTTCCTGATAACATTTTAGTAACACTTGGAGCTCAACAAATTGCTGCACTGCTGCCTTTGTTGGTGTATGACCAAGGGTTATATTAGTGCTCAAAAGGAGAAGGGAAAGGCCAGAGTAAAAAATGCCCACTGCTGTTAAAAACAGAACTGCCAAATGCTCACATTGACCTTTCATCACTACACCTGAAACATTTTTTAAATTAAACACACCTGTCAAAAGTTGTATGTTTTGATATATTTGTGTTCTGCAAATGTTTTCATTTTAAAGTGTTTAGCAGAATTTTTACTTGGGGAAGAAAAAGAGAAAGTATTTTTTATTTACATCATTACTTTGCAAGTTGTAACAAAAGATTTGGCAAATACTTTTTTCAACAAGAGAATGGCACTTTTAGCATATAGAAGAATTTCACAAACACCAAGGTAAGGACAGAATCAAGCTCGTTTGTGGAAATCTTTCAGATTTAGGTAGCTTGCCAACATTCACTGTCCAGGTTTATACTTGAATAATAGGCTGTTACGGCCATGTGGTGAGGGATTGGGTGGTTCCCACTGTTCAACTCCCACCTGACCGCTGCAAGTGTGTTTTGTAATTAGAGTTTAACACCTTAGTGTTTTATTTGTCAAATATGCAGACAGTGGCAGATTTTCTTGTAGGTTTAAAAACAGAAAATCAATTGTTTATTGATCAATACGCCTTACCCCAAAATTGTCGCAACTGCATCCACTCATGCATTCACTTGCGCACACACACAAGAAGAGACAAATCAAGAGGGAAAAAGGAGTAAGCAAACATAAGTGGGGGGTAGGTTTCGGGGGGGGGAGGTCATGGTAAACCTGTTGAATTCTCTTGGAAATCAGGTTCTCGTTGGTTGCAGGCCTGAGGTAACTGTAGATTTCTTTCTTATTTGAAAGTTCAGTTGAAGTCACTGAATCACTTCAAGTTTACTGCTGTATAATGTAGATGTAGATGTACAGTATCACAAACCACTGACGACCTCCAGACGCTTACCCATTGTCTCTCGAGACAAGGAGGCCAAAGAAGAAGAAGAAGATGTATAGTATAGGGCATGTGCCTTCTGGTTTGCTGGAAACAAACTCTGGATGTTGCTTTCTTTCTTTTTCTCTGGGGTGTCTCTCTCTAGGCTGCTTTTTCAGGTTACTTCTTGCCTCCTGGTAGGAGACGCTTTGGTCTCCTCCCCTTGGTGATCGCACAAGGGCCCAGGATGTGGTTACTTCACACCTTCTTTGTTTCAGAACAAGACATTCAATTCTGGAATGTTTTAGGATGGGTGAAATTGACACCTGTTAGCTTTGAAGATTTTCCTTTGTCCCTGTCAGACAATTTGAATATACAAAGGCCATGCCCCTTTTTTTTGGTGGCCGTTTTGGAGCATGTTCACTTTTTAAAAGAAAGGTCCATTTTTTAAAAGACAAATTCAGTTTTTACAACTGTTCTGATTTAGTCATTTGTATCATCGCGTTACTTGTATGTATGGCAAGGCATTTGAGCCAGCTACCATGGGGCATTGATCTCCTCAGGTACTGCACCACTTTAAGGGAAATAATACCTTAAGAAGACAAGGGAAGAACAATTGGAAAGGAATATTAGAGGAAGTTGGTTTACTCTCAAATATAGATGCACTGGAACATCTACCTGGGGAGTTTAGCAACTCAATCTAAATTGTCATGTAAGTGTAGTTCTATTGTTTAAAAACAGTGTGCCTTTAAAAACTAAGGTGCACAGTGTGCCAGCTGCACCTGTTTCCTAGGCCACAGCAGGAGAGAGAGAAGGTCACATGTACTGTAACTTTTAACTGTAAAAACAGGCTAAAACCATTTTAAATTAGAGATAAATGAAGTGTACTTGTACTGAATAGAAGCTGTCTATTTCTCAGTAGAGAAAATCTACATTGAGCTCAGATTGTGTTTGCCTAAGGAGGAATAAACCCCTGAAAAAAATTGCATTATTCTAGGTAGTAAATTCTGTTTTACTTCAAAAATCTAAGAAGTTTGTTACAGACGTGACTCTCTATTACCTATTTGTGTTTTCTGGAATTCTCAGTAAAGTTTTACCAAAAGACTGCTGATTTTAAAATCCAAGTAGACCTATTGCTGTGCTTCTTGTTGAAAGAACTGTGTGACGCCAGCTGCAGCTGAAATACTTTGAATGCCTATCTATTAGAAACTGTTTTGTCAAATTTGCCTGGAGATTTCGAGTGGCATCTGATTACTCTACTCTGGGACACCTCATCAACTGGGAATGTAACTGTTTAACCATTAGTTTTTGAATGTATGTGTGTGAGCATGGGGGTTAAGTTAAATAAGAAGTTATAAGGTCTTTAGACATAAATTTATGTTAAGATTTAGTTTTTTAGTAAATAGTTAATTTGTTGTTGTCTGAAGATATCTGCTTTGGTGTATTTTATTCGGTTTCCGGTTAGGTGGGAAAACATTAATAATATGCCGCGACCTGTGGAATGATGGGTCTGAATTGACAGTACATTGCTCCCTCCTCGGTTGTAACAATATTTGAAAAGTACATAGAGATATGACATAGAGTTTCACCGTTCATTTAACTATCTTCTTACCTCACCTAAATCAAATGTATTTAAGTCCCTTACTTTAATCTGAATAATGTATAGACAAAGTGCCTGAAACTGAAGGCTGAAATGAAACATTAACAATGACACAATGGATCAGTATAATTCTCATTAAGCATCATTAATTAATTGAACTTATTTTTGTTTGCGGTTTTGTTTGTCAGATTACGTTCCTCCTGCTAACGGTCATGGAACATTATTGATGCCAGACATAGAGAGATCTGTGACCCGGACACTCATAATGTCCTGGCTGGTGAAAGATTGATTCACTTTAGTGACTAGCCTGTAACAATTACTAGAAATGAGGCGGAACAAAGGGTATTATAAAAAATCTGACATACAAAAGTCGGCATGTCAACAATTCAAGAAAATTGGCAGAGGGAAGCAAGGGGAGATTGTAGAGATAAGAGGAAGGAGAAAAGGCAGGGGAGAAAGGAAAGGAAAAGAAGAAGGAAAGGAAGACAATATAGGAAGAAGGGATTCAAACATGGAGATGTTGCTTGTTGGGACTGGGGGAGTCAATTATAAAAATGCTGCTGTTTAGGGAGGGGAAAGGATCTAATTGCTGGGAAGACTGTTTTCTCGTGGCAGAGACTGTTTCCCAGTGCGGGTGCAATGTGAATTGGTTATGAGGCGATGGTGCAGGGGATCAAGTTTGAGACCAGACCAGCAGCAAGAAAATACAGTCTGGGTCCATTGTCATGCCAACAGTATGAGGAAGCAAGCTGAATGTGAGGCCATTCTAGCAGTGGATGGAGAGGGCCCCTTTTGACATTGTTCCAGTAGCAGCTGGGAGAGAGTTAGGCTTTAGGTATCAAAGTCAAGGGACAGAATTTTTGCCCCTATATGGCAGTGAGAATGGAGGCAGGCGAGCATGTACTTTCACGCCACTGACCGGCGTGTCGGTTTGCCAGCACCATCCTGCCCCCAGGCCTTTTCTCAGAGGCAGGATCGGGAATGGAATGATACCCACCCCCGGCATCAGGAACAGGCCAGTAGCCTGGAGGCGGCCTTCCTGTGGCAGACTGTCGGGGGGGCCAGCACTCCAGGCAGGCTTTGAGGACCTCCCCACCTACCTGGCCACAGCTGCAGCTGTAGGTTGCCTTGTGGATGGGCTCTCCCTCCACAATGGTGGACCGGCAGCTGTGGCTATTTTTTAATTCAAAACTTTTAAAATTGCTGAGAGGATGCCTCAAGATGGAGGCACCCTCTCTCTTACCTGCAACGGCAGGCTGCAGTTCCTTTCTTGCTGGAGGACCAGGGTCTCCTATTGACCCTCCAGCTTCAATAGCCTACCTGCCATCCTTAATTGGATAGCGAGTCTGCCCTCTGGCCACTGATTGCCCAATTCAGGATAAATCATTGCCAGGTGACTGCTGCTGACACAGTGCGCGGTCAGGACCCCCATTTAAACCCAGTGTCAGGGTCCCAACCCAAAACCCAAAATCCTGCCCTAGGGCTTCCCGCACAAGACTGAAGAAAGAGGAGTGTGCTGCAAATGGACTAGGGGGAACCAGGGCACGACTACAATAGCGCAGGTAAAGACAGAAAGGAGGCAGACAAGGAAAGGATCTCAAAATGAAATATTAAGATACAGGAATTAAGCAAACATTGAAATTTATATATTCAGGGCATGCCTGCAATGGATGAGGGGAAAATACCATTTGCTGCAGAGCGGGGTCAGAAAAAGTAAACAGAGAATTTTTATAGCTAAAAACTTGTATGACGTAATTTGCATATACCATTATATTGTAGTATGGGATTATGTCCACTAAACAGATGTCATTCAATTGAACTGTTTGGATGTATTATTACAGCAGACTTACACATAGTTTCATTATTAACGCAAAAGCAAAATACTGTGGATGCTGGAAATCTGGAACAAAATCAGAAAATGCTGGAAATACTGAGACTGTCAGGCAGCTCTAATGAAAGGCTATCGACCTGAAACATTAACTTTGGGCTGGATTTTTAAAACATTTTGGGGTCCGGATTGGAGGCGGGCAGGCATGCAAGTTGGCACTGCCAGCCTCTGTGCCGGTTTGCCACCAGGATCCTGAGCCATTTGATTGAGGGCAGCTCCCTGCCGGGAAGCTGCGGGCAGTCAATTGAGACCAATTACTGCTAAATACAAGGCCTTCCTGCACCAACTGGCTGTCCTCTGGAGCAGTTGCCCCTCCAGGATGATAGCCAGGCAGCTGTAGCTTTTTAAAACATAAAAATAAACTCACCTTCGCTTGTCTCTAGCAGTCTCCATCTTCAGATTGGTATCTCCCACCTTGGCCACTGCTGATCAATGAGTGCTGCAAGGCCTCCCATTGGCCCTCCAGCATCGGGAGCCTGCCCGCTGTCCTTGATTGGACAGTGAGCCCGCTTCCTGACCTTTAATTGGCTGAATGTTTGAAAATCCCCATGGGCGTATCGACAGCATGCTGTGCGGGGTCAGGGCCTGGAAACAGCCTATATTTCTGGTTCCCAACTCCTGATTGAAAATCCAGACCTTTGTTTCTCTCTCCACCAATGCAGCCAGACCTGCTGAGTATTTCCAGCATTTTCTCTTTTGTTATTAACCTTAGTTCATAAGTAAAATGCTTTGTTATACTTATAAATGTAATGATAAGACCTCACATTATAATCCTTTTCGATTCCAGTATACGTATGCTGAACTACTTTACTGCTGAGCAGCAGACGACTATACACATGTTGCCTGTTCATCAAAATGTAGATAAGGAAAATGCTGTCTTTGGCCTAAATTTAAAACTCTCACTATAGCTCTTGCTAATTTCTATTCTAGCTTGTTAACTGGCAACCATGGCTTCATCATAAAACACATCAGCAGAAACAATTCCCGTTCCATCACACACTTTCTGACATATCTACAGAGTCAGACCTCCAACTTAATGATTCATTTCTTACCGCATAATTGATCCTCCTCCACCTCCACCACAGCTGTTGACTCATTCTTTCATTTTATACTTATATTTGAATTTGTATGTAGAGTATTACATTCCATAAGCTTAATTTAAACTTATATCGAAAGTGTAACAATAATGAACCCAATTAAATGGTAAATTCTCTGGAATAATGATACACACATTGTGAACATGGCTCTTTTACATTTGGACTTGGATTACCAGTCCCATTGCTAGTTTGAAAATCAGCCATTTGATCTTCTTGTTATATCCTTAGGGTCATTTTGACCAAGAGACCCCCATGGCTCCCAATATATCTTAATCAGATGGGCTTTTTATTTTAAGCATAAAAGCCCAGAATTTGGTCAGCTGCTCTCCCAAAATAATTCCCGTTACACCGGGTTCTGGCCTTACAGTTTCCTGTGACTTTGTTTTGGGGTGGAGTGTCTGCCTGACCCAAACAAGGTCACAAGTAAGGAGAGGGCAATGAACAATGTTCCCTGTAAGATGCATGTGTGCGCGGCTCGCTGCAACCCAGAAGATACCATGCAGGCCATTCACAAGTTGTCCCTTTTAAGCTACTCTGTGTGCATGGTCGTGCATTAAAGTAAACAGGCTGCACACAACCAGAAAGATTTAGAGGGGACATTGACAGGAAGTCCGCACAAGTGGTCATGATCAGTGACTGAATCTTCACATGACATCTCGTACCTACTGCTCCATCAGCCTTTCACGCTGCTCAATGCACCATGCCCCTATCACAGACCCAGTAGCACTCCCTGGCATTCCAGCCTCATTCCCATAACACTCAGATACACCACCTCACACACCTACCAATGCAACCAGTCGCGCACCTAACACTCACTGCCTCCACATAACAACAGCTATTCAGCTATGGCAGGCACATCACCCAAACACAGTGCTACACAATCGCTGACATTCTGCCCTCTCTCTTGCAGGACAAGATGGAATGTAATAAAAGGAAGCAGAACACAGCTAGCAGTTGACAAGGACGCCTGTATCTCCTGAGTCCTACAGAGGAGATGGTCCTCTATATCATGGCACCAGCTGCAACAGAAGCCCTGGCATCAACGTCACTGAGAACATTGACGATGATGGTATGTTCCTGCCTTATGCTCCTTCTCAACTCCCAACACCCCCTCATCCTGCTATCTAGCATGATGAGCAAGTTGCTGATGTGTCACTATGGACCACTCGCTTTCCATCTCACCCCCCTCAACTTCATCACCCCAACTTTCTCTTTCTGTTATTCTGCTTTCAGACACCCAAGAACTGCCACCTGCCCAGCCACAGCAGCCCCAGGAGGAGGACAGAGAGCAAAAGCATAGCACTGATGAAGGGACCCCCATCTTGATCTGCCACTTGCAGCCACCAGCTCAAATGTTAGCACCGCACATACTTTGAAGGTTAGTATAGAGTTGGGATCAGCACATGGTGAGTCATTGAGTATGAATGGATGGAAGCCAGGTCACAGATGTGTTCTGTTACAGAGGGCTTGGGTAAGGACCTCGATGTGGCGGCATGCAGGAGAGCGCATGCACACCGAGATGCTGGGGTGCATTGGCTAGCCTGCCAGACAGGCTCATGCCATTGTCAAGGACCGTAGAGGAGTCTGGCTCCAACTAGGCAGAGGGAATGATGCAGAGCTTGTGCTCTGTGCAGCCTCTTCACCCTCTCCCTGTTGTGCTGTAGACCCAGAGGCACTGCAAGTGCAGCCCCCATTCCTGTTGCAATCGTCGTGTGTTGGGTTTGTCAGGTTTGTATTTGTAGCATTGTAGGGTGTTCTAGAGAAAATCCTACACTCTGGTAAAGGTTAACTAACAACTCTTCATTATTTACAGTTACTATTTACACTCTCTGCAAGCCACCTCAGCTAGCATCCTTCATGCTACTATACCTTCTTCTTCTCAAGCCTATCTCATGTAACTGTTACATCATCACTGATACAGGGGGAGGGGTCTCTCACTGTCAGTATTAATCCTTTACAACCTTATACTAGAGTGTGGACAGGGGTCATCTACTCCTCTGCCATGCCTTTCAGGATGCAGCAACATTCCCTGCTAAATCCAGGAATTCACCACAACACCCCCAAAAACATTCAAAGTACTTTCAGACATTTTGCAATAGCAAATGTTCTTCAAACTCACCTCACCTCACCTGCAAGTTGGGTGCCTGACCCTTTAAATAACACTAGTGCAGAGCCCATCTTGCAGCTGAACACTTGATCTTTTGTGAGTGACATGTAAATTTGTTGAATAGACCTGTGTGGTCCAAATTTGAAAATGGCCATGACATCAGCCAGTTGGGCTGTGACACATCTTGATAGGATGCATTCAGTTGCTCCCAGGGGATGCCCTCTTCAATATAGTGCACCACACAGTTCGCAACAGAAGCAGCTGGTGGCACAGCACGCACCCCAGGAGGTTGAGTGGCTTCCGTAGCACCGTCTCCAGCGGCACTACAGATCCGAATTTCTAGCCCAACCTCTTTTTGGAGTAATTTCAGTGATTACCAGCAAACAACACAGTTGCACTTGATTATATCCTCACTTGACATTCACATGTGCACACATACAACCAGGGGTCACTAAACAACAGAAGTGGGAGCCCTGACTAGTCTGAGGACTGAGATGAGGAGAAATTTGTTCACTCAAAGGGTTGTGAATCTTTGGGATTCTCTACCCCAGAGGGTTGTGGATGCTCCATCATTGAATACATTTAAGGCTGGGAGAGATAGATTTTTGGTGTTGCAAGGAATCAAGGGAGATGGGGAGTGGGCAGGAAAGTGGAGTTGAAGCCCAAGATCAGCCATGATCATATTGAATGGCAGAGCAGGCTCGATGGGCCATATGGTCTACTTCTGCTCCTATTTCTTGTGTTCTTGTGTTCTTTCTCTACCTAGCCCAGAGGTTCAGAAGACAACTGTAAAAACAATCATTGGTTGCTAGAAGTGCTAGAATAATGGTTTATGAAAATAATGTAATCACCACTAGAATCTGTGGATTTAAAGGATATCTTTGGGCACTTGTTGAAAAAGTAGATCATTATATGCTCCTTTTTGCCACTCTCTATAAGGTATCTTTTCCTCGGGTAAAACACAGGCACTTCCTTTTAGCTGTATGCAGTATTTGTCTTGCGGCACATTAAAGGTTTTTACTAAACTGGCACTGGTCCTCAGCAGTGCACATAACTTTATACACTTTATTACACTTGTATTGATTTGTCATCCTATTATAAAATCCAATATTGTAAACATATTTTCACATTTCAAGCTATTGAATTGTTTCACCAGAGCTTTAAGTAATGGATAAAAAGTTTGGTTTTCATTGTGATTCTTGCTTTGATGTCATTTTCCACTATTACTTGTGAGCAGCAAAACATTTTAATTGCAGAAGTATTATTTCTGGTAGTCAAAACATTACATTTGAATAAATACTACTGACTGCTGACAGGATTCCTTAACCTTTCACTCAAGGAATCTTAAGTATGGTTGTATTGGAAAATTAGACAGAAAAATATGGTGTTTTGCTTTCCTTTCAAATCTACAAAATTACTTTACAGCTAATTTCTGGACAATAGGTTGCTGTTTAGTGTAACTGATTTACAACCTCTGTTACAAACTAACAGAGGTTAACACAAGCAGATTTCATGGATACAAAATTGACAACATGCAAAAATATCCCCATTTCCTTCTCTACAAAAATATCAGCTGCAAATTGAACTGAACAGCAGCACAGTACACTCTTGAATAAACTCTCTATGGACTAGAAAACACATTGGAGGAAAGGCTGTCTGGATTGAAACGATTTATCTCTCTGCAAAAGCTACTTGAATTTCTGAGAAGATTTAATTACGTTAAAAGGAAGACTGCCACCTTTTTATATTGGAAATGCACTCAAAGTATGATTGCACTCAAGTACAGCCTGGGACTGAATTGGGTGAATTCTGATCCAGGTATTTGAAAATTATTCTATTTTAAATCTTATTAGACATCAGATGACACACGCTGGTTGGTTCAGGTAAGTGCAGCATCAGCATGAGTTTGGAAACACAATTAATCTGAAGCTGTGGGAGGAGAATAATTACAATATAAAGGCATTTGATTGTGAATGTGGACTTGGAGAACTAGAAAATATAGTTCTAAATTTAAATTTGGAATCAAATTCATACGACCCTTTAGAACTGTAGTCTACATAGACTGCAGTGCCTTCTAAAAAAAGGACACCAAGTCACCTATTAAGGTAACTTAGGTATGTTTTCCGAGGGTTCTTAAATTAATTATACTATTAAAATATCATCAATTTACTAAGTTGTCTGCAATTCCAACAATGGTTAATTCACAGTAAGCATCAAAAAAGTGTTATATTTTAAATCTAAGACACAGAAAAGTATGCTTTTTTAATTAAAGATGATGTGACAGTAAAGAACCATACTAATAGAATACTGGTTTTGTTTTAGATAATGTAACAATTCACGATTGAAGAAGAGCTAAATTGTTAGTTAGAATATTGTGCTAGCTAAAAAGTAAGATGGTGGTCACTGTGTCACTTCAAGGAGGCTACATAATATTGAGACATAATGTTATATGATGCATAGATAATGTATTTTCATGGGTATTAAGTTGATGTTGGAAGATGAACAAAAAATGTGCAATATTAAAGCAATAATCAGTTTTAGTAATTCATTATTAATTCACCCAAGTATATGTAAGAATCTGTTTAATGAACTGGTTTGAGGTATAAGAAGTTTTAGTAGATGTAATAATGAACACATCATTTATATGAACACATCATTCCATATGGTAATTTCTATTTATTTCTGGCTTGGTAACTGCCTCAGCTTATTAGTTTATCACATTACTTTTGGTTTATGGTTCCATAATACTCACTTTGTAATCATGCATTATTCTTTGCTTCAACATTCTTTGCATCTGTCTGTCTTCAATAATTAAAGATAAAGAATGAAGTTAGCTAAATAATTGACTACATTATGAGCTGTTCTAATGGGAATCTAATTAATGTGAAAGTAGGCTTATAGCCCAGAGCGGAGGGACAACCCTCACACAGGTCATTGTAAATGAACATTTTATATACTTACATTCAATCATCTTCTTTCTGATCCTTGTGAGCAAGAAAGCAAAATGGAATCTCATCATTGTAAATTGGAAAGAATAATATCACCTTTACTTAAATAGCATTTGTTTAAAAGCCACTAATGCCTATGTGAATTTCTAACTCCATTCTTTATGTCTTTGATTCACACCTGATAGCAAGCGGAATAGCAAATCAAAAGGAAAATAGCTCTTTCATATTTATCAACAAAGCTTTAATAACTCATGATTGTAATTAATTGTGGCATCCTTTGTTCAGATGACCGTGTTCCAACCAAGGAAGACAAACTGGTCTCAGTCAAATCAAACTGCATTTCCTCTGCATCCCTCAGAACTTTGACTGCTTAGCCACAATGCTGCAGCATAATAACATGGAACTGGTGTGAAAGTGATGATTTTTGACACAAATGGCACATGTCGCGCTCATAAAATCTTATTTTATTAGTGGAGCTTTATCACAGACTTTTAATGTCCTTTTTTCCAACCCTGAACCTTGTGTTCAAAAGTAATAATTAATAAAATCATACTTTCTATTTCCACTTATTGAACACTGAGGAAATATTAATAATATGTTAAAGAAAACTAATCAGTTTAAAAATCTACAGTCGGATAATCTAATGTTTAATATTTTTATGGTCATTAATTTTTGAGTTAGAATATAAATTTGAATTTTAAATTCATCAGAATGTGTTGTTGGTCATTTAAAACAAATACACATAGTTTGCATCAATAAAAAAAGGCCAACAGAAGTAATTATATAGCTATGTCCTAATGATGTAATTAATAAAAATAGACAGTGTTCAAGATAAGTATGCTAAGCTTGAGTATTCCTTGCACTGAGTGAACAGTGTAAAAAGCTAGTATAGTATGAAATGTCCATTTAAGGCTAATACCTTTCCTTTAGAAACCTGAGCAAGGCAGAATAATGGTTACATTTTCTGCACATTTTTACATGGGAGACTGTTAATTGCTAAATGACGTTAATAACCAAAAACAATGTTTGCACTTAGAATGGTTTTCACTTTTACTGATCTTGAACAAGCGGTTTAGTTGGTAAATGATAACTGGATTACAGTTTTTTTTTCTTTTATTCATTTTTGGGATGTGAGCATCGTTGGAACGGCCACTTACCTGTTTTCGAGTGTGCCCCACCATTGAGGTGCCTTTTCCCTGCAGCTGCTGCCTCAGCAATGACCACCACTAGTGGTGGCACTGCTGAGGCTGCTGGGCTGCTGGCCCTCTGATTGGGCTGACAGCTTTTGGGGGTAGGCTGCCTGTCCTTAATTTGACACCGCCAGAAAAATGCCACCTCGGGACTGCCACCCGCTGAAGCAGGGTCACCTCCCGCTTTCAGCCCCAGCAGTGGGACTTCAGCCATTTCCAAAAAATTCAGCCCCAGAAGTTTCCGTCAGTCTCATTGGGCAGCGACGATGAAGGCTGACAGTTTTGACACCATTATAAGCAGGCCAATGAAAATATTGTTTCTTTCAATTTCTCAGAATAGTTTCTTATTATATCTTACATGTCTAACTAACAACTACAATCTCTTATGTTTTGATACCTTCACCCTTCGTCTTCTCCATTAGACATTCTTTGCCTCACTGATGCCTCATTTTCTCCTTCATTACTAAAACTCAGTTCCCTCATTCAATAAAAGCAACTATTTTCTTCAACACTTTATAAATCCTAATATCAACCACTGTGAATACTGCAGCCATATCTTTTTCTGTTCATGAGATGTGGGCATCACTGGCTAGGCCAGCATTTATTGCCCATCCCTAACTGCCCTTGAACTGAGTGGCTTGCTAGCCCATTTCAGAGTCAACCACATTGCTGTGGGTCTGGAATCACCTCCAGGCCAGACCAGATAAGGACAGCACAGATTTTCTTCCCTAAAGGGCATTTTTTTTTTATTAATTCACGGGATGCGGGCGTCGCTGGCCAGGCCAGCATTTACTGCCCATCCCTAATTGCCCTTGAGAAGGTGGTGGTGAGCTGCCTTCTTGAACCGCTGCAGTCCATGTGAGGTAGGTACACCCACAGTGCTGTTAGGAATGGAGTTGCAGGATTTTGACCCAGCGACAGTGAAGGAATGGCGAAATAGTTCCAAGTCAGGATGGTGTCTGACTTGGAGGGGAACTTGCAGGTGGTGGTGTTCCCACGTATTTTCTGCCCTTGTCCTTCCAGTTGGTAGAGGTCGCGGGTTTGGAAGGTGCTGTCGAAGGAGCCTTGGTGCATTGCTGCAGTGCATTTTGTAGATGGTACACATTGCTGCCACTGTGCGTCGGTGGTGGAGGGAGTGAATGTTTGTAGATGAGGTGCCAATCAAGCGGGTTGCTTTGTCCTGGATTGAGTCGAGCTTCTTGAGTGTTGTTGGAGCTGCACCCATCCAGGCAAGTGGAGAGTATTTCATCACACTCCTGACTTGTGCCTTGTAGATGGTGGACAGGCTTTGGGGAGCCAGGAGGTGAGTTATTCGCCTCAAGATTCCTAGCCTCTGACCTGCTCTTGTAACCACGGTATTTATATGGCTACTCCAGTTCAGTTTTCGGTCAATGGTAGCCCCTAGGATGTTGATAGCGGGGGATTCAGCGATGGTAATGGCGTTGAATGTCAAGGGGAGATGGTTAGATTCTCTTTTGTTGGAGATGGTCATTGCCTGGCACTTGTGTGGCGCGAATGTTACTTGCCACTTATCAGCCCAAGCCTGGATATTGTCCAGGTCTTGCTGCATTTCTACACGGTCTGCTTCAGTATCTGAGGAGTTGCGAATGGTGCTGAACATTGTGCAATCATCAGCGAACATCCCCACTTCTGACCTTATGATTGAAGGAAGGTCATTGATGAAGCAGCTGAAGATGGTTGGGCCTAGGACACTACCCTGAGGTACTCCAGCAGTGATGTCCTGGAGCTCAGATGATTGACCTCCAACAACCACAACCATCTTCCTTTGCGCTAGGTATGACTCCAGCCAGCGGAGGGTTTTCCCCCTGATTCCCATTGACCTCAGTTTTGCTAGGGCTCCTTGATGCCATACTCGGTCAAATGCTGCCTTGATGTCAAGGGCAGTCACTCTCACCTCACCTCTTGAGTTCAGCTCTTTTGTCCATGTTTGAACCAAGGCTGTAATGAGGTCAGGAGCTGAGTGGCCCTGGCGGAACACATGTGAACCACATGGGTTTTTAATGACAGTCAATTCATAGATGGCATTAGCTAACATTTTTTAATTCCAGATTTATTAATTGAATTCAAACTTCACCATCTGTCATGATGGGATTTGAGCTCATGTCGCCAGGACATTAGCCTAAGTCTCTGGATTATTACTCCAGTGACGTTACCACTATGCCACCGCCGCCCCTTTCTGGAGGTACAATTCTATTACCTTTCTCACAAGATACGGGAAATATCTCACCAGGTAACAGAGAATTCCTCCCTCCTTCGAACCGTTAGGCTCTCTTTCTCTGCAACCTTTTTGCCATTATGTATCTCATTAATATGATGGTCAATGCTCTGAATCTGTCTCTTCTTTCTGAGTTCCAGAAATGTCCTATAAACTAACCCCTCTTTCTACCTCATTACCATGTTGAAATCAAGAGTCATTGTGTAGTCTTTTACTCTAACATTTTTGCTCCAAAAATCTGGAAATCCAACCTCCTTCATTCTTTGCTTTTCCTTAAAATTTCAGGCATTTAAAGTGCAAGCTTAAAATTGCCTCATCACCATTATTTGATTTACTTTCTTCTCAATTTTATCAGCCCTCTGGGAATGGGCTGGGAGGTGGGAGGGGGCTATAAAAAGGCAAGGTAAGGCAAGGGGTGGAGTGCCTGGCGCCTTCTCGATGCCATTCAATTCTGTTGGGGGCGGAAAAGGCTGAAGACGGCTTTCTCATTCAGGGAGGTTGTCCAGTAAATCTAGGCAGCCCCCCAGTGGGCTACTCTTGGGCAATCTGTGGCCCATGGAGGGCCCCTGGTGGCAAAGGCCACCCTCTGCCAACAGCCCCTCCCCTTGCCAGGGCCTGCTGGACTGGCCTCGGCGAGCCTGACTCATTTACCTGAGGTCCAGGGCTCCAGTGCTGCTCCTGAACCCTGGGCTCCTGCAGTACCAGCAGTAGCCACCACTCCTGGTGGTGCTGCAGGTACTGCTGAGCTGCTGACCCTCTGATTGGCTGGCATGTCTTCTTAAAGAGACCCTGACAGCGGGCAGTTAATTGACTGCCCACTGTGGAAATCGGTCGGCGGTCTGAAACAGGGCCGAGGCGGGGTGGTTCCCTGCCTTCTGACCCGTCATCGGGATCCCCGCTGTTGCGGTAAAATCCAGCCCTTTGTTTTCCTTTTCTTTACTTTTCAGCCTTTCCTGACCGAAGGGGCTTGCCCCTTCATCATTGTTTAACAATTTAACAAATATTAAAGTTTGGCAAAAAAATAATCGGTTAGTAATGTTTAATCCATGGTTGTTTTCGCTACCTGCAATATGATCTCTCTCGAGTGAAAATGAAATCATCTTGAAAATGGTTTGTAAGATTCTCAACTCCAAATATGATGCAAGGTGACAGTGGTGGAGTGGTAATGTTACTGGACTAGAAATCCAAAGGCCTGGGTTAATGCTCTACAAACACAAGCTCAAATTACACTGCAATAGTTGCTGGAATTTAAATTCTTTTAATCAATAAATCTGGAGTAAAAAGTTAGTCTTAGTAATGCTGGCCATGAAACTCCCAGATTGTCATAAAAACCCATCTGGTTTACTGAAGCATTTCAGGGAAGGAAAATGGACTGGCCTACATGTGACTGCAGACCCACAGAAATGTAGTTGACTCTTAACTACCCTTTGAAATGGCCTAGTAAGCCACTCTGTTGAATCAAACTGAAAAGAATAAAACCAGACAACACCTGGCATTGACCTAGGCACCGGAAATGACAAAGGCACACACTGCCCAGTTGACCCTGTAAAGTCCTCCACTAACATCTGGGGACTTGTACCAAAATTGGGAGAGCTGTCCCACAGACTTTCAAGCAACAGCCTGGCATTGTCATACTCCCAAATCATACCTTACAGCCAATATCCCGGACTCCTCCATCACCATCCCTGGGTGTGTCCTGTCCCACCAGCGGCACACTGATGTACAGTTGGGAGGAAGTTGCCCTTGGAGTCCTCAACATTGACTCCAAACCCCATGACGTCTCGTAGGATCAAGTCAAACATGGGCAGGAAAACCTCCTGCTGATTACCAACTACCAGCCTTCCTCCCTCAGCTGATGAATCAGTGCTCCTCCATGTTGAGCACCATTTGGAAGAAGCACTGAGGGTAGCAAGGGCACAGAATGTACTCTGAGTGGGGGTCTTCAATGCCCATCATCAAGAGTGACTCGGTAGCACCACTACTGATAGATCTGGCCAAGTCCTGAGGACATATCTGCCACATTGGGCCTGCGGCAGGTAGTGAGAGAGCCAACATGAGGGAAAAACCTATTTGGTCTCGCCCTCACCAATCTACCTGCCCATGACAGTATTGATAGGAGTGACCACCACACAGTCCTTGTGGAGACGAAGTACCATCTTCACACTGAGAATACTCTCCATTGTGTTGTGTGACACTACCACCATGCTAAATGGGATAGATTTAGAAAAGATCTGGCAGCTCAAAACTGGGCATCCATGAGGTGCTGTGAGCCGTCAGCAGCAACAGAATTGTATTTAACCACAATCTGTTACCTCATGACCCGGCATATCCCTTACTTTACCATTGCCATCAAGCCAGGGGATCAACCCTGGTTCAATGAAGTATGTAGAAGAGCATGCCAGCAGCAGCACCAGGCAGACCTAAAAATGAGGTACCAACATGGTGAAGATACAACACAGACTGCATGAATGCTAAACAGTGGAAGCAACATGCAATAGACAAAGCTAAGCGATCCCACACCCAATGAATCAGATCAAAGCTCTGCAATCCTGCAACATCCAGATGTGAACGGTGGTAGACAATTAAACAGATAACTGCAGGAGAAAACTCCAAAAACATCCCCATCCTCAATGATAGGGGAGCCCAGCATAAGACAAAGTTGAAGCATATTCAACCAGCTTCAGCCAGAAGTGCCAAATTGATGATCCTTCTCGGCCTCCTTCTGAGGTCTCCACCATAGATAGCAGTCTTCAGCCAATCTGATTCACTCCATGCCATATCAACAAACAGCTGAAGGCACTGGATGCAGCAAAGGCTTTGGGCCCTGACAACAACCTGGCTGCAGTACTAAAGAATAGTGTTCCAGAACTAGCTGCACCCATAGCCAAACTGTTCCAGTAGAGCTACAACACTGGTATCTACCGACAATGTGGAAAACTGTGCAGGGATGTTCAGTCCACAAAAAAACAGAAGAAATTCAATCCAGTCAATTACTGCCCCATTAATCTACTTTCAATCATCAACACAGTGATGGAAGGTGTCATCGACAGTGCCATCAAGCAGCACTTACTCAGCCATAGCCTGCTCACTGATGCTCAGTTTGGGTTCTGCCAGGGCCACTCAGCTCCAGACCTCATTACAACCTTGGTTCAAACGTGGACAAAGAGCTGAACTCAAGAAGTGAGGTGAGAGTGGCTGTCCTTGACATCAAGGTAACATTTGACGAAGTGTGGCATCAAGGAGCCCTAGCAAAATTGAAGTCAATGGGAATCAGGGGGAAATTTTTCCACTGGTTGGAATGATACCTAGCCTAAAGGAAGTGGGTTTTAGTTGTTGGAGGCCAATCACCTCAGCCCCAGGACATGGCTGCATGAGTTCCTCAGGGTAGTGTCCTAGGCCCAACCATCTTCAGCTGCTTCATCAATGACCTCCCCACAACATAAGGTCAGAAGTGAGATGTTCACTGACGATTGCATGGTGTTCCGTATCATTCACAAATCGTCAGATACTGAAGCAGTCCTTGTCGTATGCAGCAAGTTCTGGACAACAATCAGGCTTGGGCTGATAAGTGGTGAGTAAAATTCGAGCCACACAAGCAATGGCTATCTCCAACAAGAGAGAATTTACCCATCACCCCTTGACATTAAACAGCATTATCATCACTGAAACCCTCACCAGCAACATCCAGGAGTTCCCATTGACCAGAAACTTAACTGGACTAGCCATATGAATACTGTGGCTACAAGAGCAGGTCAAAGGCTGGCAATTCTGTGGTGAGTAACTCAAATCCTGACTCCCCAAAGTCTGTCCGCCATCTACAAGGCACAAGCCAGAAGTGTGATGGAATACTCTCCACTTGCCTGGATGAGTGCAGCTCCAACAACACTCAAGAAGCTCGACAATATCCAGGACAAAGCAGCCCACTTGATCGGCACTCCATCCACCACTTTAAACATTCACCACTGGCACACAGTGGCAGCAGTGTGTACCATCTACAAGATGCACTGCAGCAACTCGTCAAGGCTCCTATGCCAGCACGTCCCAAGCCTGCAACTTCTACCACTTAGAAGGACAAGGGCACCAGACGCATGAGAATACCATCACCTGCAAGTTCCAATCCAAGCCGCAAACCATCCTGACTTGGAACTATATCACCATTCCTCCTGTCGCTGGGTCAAAAACCTGGAAATCCCTTCCTAACAGCACTGTGGGTGTACCTACACAACATTGGCCGCAGCAATTCAAGAAGTAGGCTCACCACCACCTTCTCAAAGACAATTAGAGATGGGCAACAAATACTGGTCTAGCCAGTGACACTCACATCAAATGAAAAAAAAAATAAAAACTTTTAAGTGCTGCCCCTTGTCTGATTGCCTTTAAGAACGATGTCCCATTAAGATCATAGAATGCTAATGAGCTAAGTACCAGGACGTAGTCATGTGACTCAAAGCCAGCATTACTCTGCAACTGTAACACCTAGAGTAAGGTTCTGTAAATAGTTTGCTCTGTGCTGTACATAATAGTTTAGCTGTAATAAACCTGTTTGAGATCTTCAACCAACTGGACTCCGCACATCTCATTTATGTTGCATCAGACAACATAAAAAACTCATTACGCTGCCAATAGAAGTGTGGGATATCACATCTGTCACATTTCTTCACTACCTTTCCAGTGACAAGATGGCCTAGAAAGTGTAAGCTGCCATGGAAGCTGTCTGAAGTATTACCAGAGTCTCCAACATGTTGTATTCATGGGGCTGACCAATCACTCCTTGTTCCATTGAATGGTTACCATGCTCTGCACAAGTTGAATCTGGGCTCCTCATGCTCTGGGTCATTGTGCACTGTCTCACTGGCAGGTTTCCCAGTGCACCAATCAACTCCTGGTGCAGGGCAGAATTTCAGAATTTGCAGATGACACAAACCTTGGAATTAGCAAACTATAAGGAAGATAATAATGCACTTCAAGAGGACATAAACAGGCTGGTGAAATGGGTGAACATATGGCATTGAACATAGAAAAGTGTAAAGTGATGTATGTTAGTAAGAAGAATGAAGAGAGACAATACATGCTAAATGGTACAATGTTTAAGGGGGTGTTTGTGCACAAATCTTTGAAGATGGTAGGACAGGTTAACAAGAAATTAATAAAGCATATAAAATCCTGGGCT
This sequence comes from Heterodontus francisci, assembly GCF_036365525.1. NCBI lineage: Eukaryota > Metazoa > Chordata > Chondrichthyes > Heterodontiformes > Heterodontidae > Heterodontus > Heterodontus francisci. The sequence goes on from NC_090394.1 coordinate 48,552,869, forward strand.
TTATAAATACAGGCATACAGTACAAAAGCCAGGAAGTTATGCTAAACCTATATAAAATGCTAGTTCAATCCTAGCTGGAGTAATTGATTCTAGATACCACAATTTAGGATGTAAAGACTTTGGGAAGGGTACAGAAGACATTTACTAGAATGGTTCCAGGAATAAGGGATTATAGTTAACTGGATAGACTGGAGAAGCTGGGATTGTTCTCCTTAGAGCAGAGAAGGTTAAGAGGAAATTTAATAGAGGCATTTAAAATCATTGAGGGTTTCCAATGGCTGAACAGTCGATAACCAGAAGGCACAGATTTAAGTTGATTGGCAAAAGAACCAGAGGCGCCATTTGGAAAAAGTTTTTATATGCAACCAGTGGTTAGGATTTGGTAGGCATTGGTTGATAGGGTAATGGATACAGATTCAATAGTAATTTTCAAAAGGAAATCATTGAATACATTTAAGGCTGGGATAGATTTTTGATCTCGTGGGGAATCAAGGGATGTGGGGAGCGGGCAGGAAAGTGCAATTGAAGCCCAAAATCAGCCATGATTATGTTAAATGGCGGAGCAGGCTTGATGGGCCATGCGGTCTACTTCTGCTCCTATTTCTTATGTTCTTGTGTTCTTGTGAAATTGGATAAATACTTGAAGGGAAAAGAAATTGCAGGAATATAGGGAAAGAGCAGGGGAGTGGGACTAACTGGCTCGCTCTTCAAAAGAGCTGACGTAAGCTTGATGGACCAAATGGTCTTCCTCTGTGCTGTACTATTCTATGATTTTATCGTATATGCCCAACAGTCTTATTCGTTAGGCAGGGCCCTTGAAGTCAGCATTTTAGCCCCCTGCAACAGAGCTAGTATATGTTCTAACCCTCTGCCAAACTGGCGCCTGTGGCATACTATCCCCCTGCCCTAGCTTCTGTACACAGGTGCATGGTAGTTCACTGCACTAAGTCCACTTGATATCCTACCCTCTAGAGATTGTGTTGTGCCAGTGTCTGAGCTGATGCTTCTTAGGTTGAGATTAAGTAACACTACATCTTCAGGAAGGCTGGCCTCTTCTTCTTTAACTGGTATGGAGGCCTCAACATTCTCAGCACTTGAAATGTAACAGAGGGACAAGTGGAACAGGGACAAGAGAGAGATGAGTATATTTTGAATGCAGTTGCAGATTGCTTTGCACCATGTGTAGTGTGAGATAGAAATGAGAGGGGTGAAAGAGGGTAAGATGTGATGGGACCCTGCATGACATGTCCTGCGCCATTTCCACAGCTATGACTCGTCCTTTGCCTGTGATGTCTAGTATGCCTTCCTTGAGTCGTGGGAGAGTGTGCAGGCAGATTCTGGCTTCTCCAGTTGCCAACTGCTGTCTCATGTTGTTTGCAATCTTTTGCAAGAAAAATGAGAGTGTTTTAGTCTTGTGAGCTGTCTTGAGAAGACATCTGTTATTGTCGAATAGTGCAGATGTTGTGTGTAAGGTGTGAGGTGTAGACAAGTGAAGATTGCAGTAATGATTAGAGTAAGAGGTGCAGTGTGTGAGTCGAAGGAGGTGGCATGAAGTGTGGTGCAGTGATCGTAGGACAGCAAAGGGAAGTGGTGGAGGGGAGTAGCGTGAGTAGTGGGGCTGTAGGTGCTGGAGATGTGAGGAGAGAGTAGGTCAGCTGAAAGATAGCATACATAGCTTGACAACTCTGCTGGCGTAATACATTTCTTTCAGTATTGGAGGCATGTCGTGGAGCTCAGTTCCTGGCATTAACTTCCTCAGTGGCCTCTTTCACTAGAGGTAAAGGTGTTGTCTGAAGGGCTTTATGACTCCACCATCCCTTCTCATTCCGGGCAACGGGATTTTCCTCTTGTCCACCATCTAATTAGGGCCTCCAAAGTGACTTCGGAGAACCTGGGCATCTGCTCAGTTCTTGCAGCCTCTAAGAGGTGCTGACTGCTTTTAAGTGGCAGCAAAGATGCCTGATTTCACACCACCCCACTTTCCCAAACTGTTACACAGCTAATAAGCAGTGTACGTATCGCTGGCTGTACCCCTGGCCCATGATAATCAGCAGCCCGTATCAAAGTTTCCAAAGCTTCTACTTATTTTGACTCTTGCTATGAGTATTTGGTCAAGATTTGATTAATATTTTAGAGATGTAATATTGGTTTTCATTTCATTTATGTGTTTACTGAGCTTTATCAAAAAAAAATTAATTTGAAACTAGATTATTGTATTTTCAGCCTTCACAATCCAGTCTAAACACATTTATATTACATTTAGTTTAATGCTGTGCTGTATTAGATACTTAATTTTTTTTTCTCCAGTGATTGACTTTTCAGTTCCAACTTTATATTATATAAAATGAAGCAATATTAAGCTGTAATGATTTTGCACTGATTTGGGATGGGCACAGCTAAATTAAGTACCTGCTCACTTTGTGGCTATTTTCCATAATTTTCTCTTTCGTGTTTTATTTGATGGAAGTGCCAAAACTGGGCTGCTTGTCAGTATTTACACAACATCTGTAACATTTTTCACTTTGGAATGATTATGTAGTTTTAACAAAGTACATTAATGTGGGAACTACTTTACTAAAAGTATTGCTACTTTTAGAAATTGCAGAAAGCATACACAAGAGACCAGTAAAGAAGTCTGCAGTGATTTTTACATCTGTCCCTTTTTACTCATTCTGTTTAGAAAACCATCAATATTAACATTATTAAATATAAATAACTTTAAAATGGGTCAAGACTAAACAAATGTGAAAAACAAGTTTTTAATAAGTTTTTAAATATGTCATCTAAAAGACAGAAGGTGGACGACTACATTAAATTCATGAAATCAACATAAAGACTAAAGACATTTTCTGAATATTGTTGCCTTCTCTGTGTTGAGATAAGGATGCTGAAAATATTTATTATGGTGACAATGCTTGGAAGGCTCTAATTTTAATGTGGTATGTCTCCATGAGTTAGTTGAACTGCATTGTGACAACACTGTGGTTGTGCAATTAGTGCATACTTTGTGACAGAACTGCAAATATTAAATGTGCATATATTAGTTGAGTTTGATCATTTTTACATAAGGTTTTGCAATGGAAGCAACTGGGCTGAATTTTACTGGCCCCTCGATGCCGCAGGTCGCGGTGTGGGGGCTAGTAAAATTCTGCGGAGAGAGGCCAGCCTCGACCCGCGCGTCGCATATTACCAGCGGCAGGGGGACCTCAGTGTGGCACCCGCCCCCACCGTCTGGCGGCAAGCCCTTCGTGTACATATGCAAATTGTACCAAATGAGATGCAAATAATCTTACCTGCAGGCAGTGGCTATCCCAAGCCGATTTTACAGCTGCCGTTCGTCCTTTGCACGTGGAGTTCCAAGGCGTGAACCTGGTAGGGAGGGGGGAGGAATAACATTTTCAGGGCGGGAGTGGTGGAGGACTGGGAAAATCAATTTTTATTGGATGTGGGGATGGTGGGACGGGCTTATAGGCCAAATGTTAGAAGGTTGGGGGTAAAGTTCAGCTAGGGAAAAAGGCATGTGTTGGTTATTTTGGAAAATTGAAATGACCATTGGTGGGGTTAGGGAACGGCCTCCATATCTTTATTACCAGTTTAATAAAAATGCCAAATACTTTCCCTTTAAAAATTAAAACTTCATCTAAGGGTTTAAAGCCCTTTAAAAATGGCGCCGTTGCCAGAGACGCGGCAAACCCCCCCCCCCACCCCACGTCATCGGGGGTGGCCGCTCCACCCCCCTCTATCTAAATGAGCCCCCATGTGTAATATTGCGGGGGCTCCTCGGCGGCACTTCCACGTCGGAAGGCCACTGAGTTGAAAGCGCGCCGCCATGGAGTGCAGTGCACGATTTAAATTCAGTCCAATGTCTTTATGTTTTGTTTTCCAACTTATTGGATTTCCCACCACTTGACACAAAAGCAATGTAAAGTCAGCACCAGGGACTGAAAGTATAGGTGGAATTTGGCAATGCTGATTCCCTGCTTATTTTGCCCAATCATGCTCAATCACAGAACGTGTGCAAGATGGCTTCATCCAGCCAGAAAGAGAGTAATTTTAGTATGCCAGTGAGTGTTATGTTTCATCTCCACTGTCCCAACCCCCCTTTAAGGATGGACATCCAAGAACGTTAACATTGAAAGGAAGTGCCTATATCTTTTAAAGCCGCACTCACCAAGATGACAGTCCAGAATTTCTAAGTGGCAAACTGCTTTATTTCATTCTTAGATGTTGGTACTTTGTTGTGTCTATTTCTTTGTATTTAATTGCAGCATAGAAATCTCTTTGGCAATCCTATTGTATGTATGTTCCTAGACAAAAAAGTAGGTATTACAAAGGAGGGATATACAACAGTTCATGTTGTAAATCCAGTGTGTTAATGATCACACCTCCAGACTGTATTTATAGATAGGGCCAATCCAACCTCCCCAAGAATCATTGCATCAGTAGGGTACAGCACGGTACACTTGCCTCTGTGCTTGTCTCCAAGGGCAAGATAAAATCCTGTCCTTAGTCTTTGAGTTTTCATGTTCCATAAAAGGGACCTTATTGTCATTTTTACTTTTTGTTGCCGTGTCCAAAGTCACGAAAAGTCCTGTTTTCTGTTGTTTTTCTTAGCAGTAGATACAGGTTAATAAACCCATTTGAAGTACAAATCAAGCACTGAGTTTTGTTTTTGAGAGTGTTACGGTCAGGTGAGGAGGGGTCAAAGGGCATCCGTCTTTTCCCTCTCCTTGTTTGACCACAACAGTTTTAATTCTTTTTTTAAGTGGATGTACTGGCCAATTCAGTAGGTGTTTGTTTACTTACTTGCTATGATCATAACAAGAACCAATCGGACAGGTTTTCTTGAGTTTACCAAAAAAAGAGGTTAACTTTATTGTACCTAAACCGAACTAATAAAAATAATAAACTATGCACCAACTTTCACTCACGCACACACACTGGAGGTTTACACACCCACAAATGGGTTACAGAGTGGAGAAAGATAATTCAGTTGAGTTAGAATCCATAGAAAAAAAGGGGTATACAATCTGTGGCATTTGGTGATTTGGCTGGCCTCTAGCTGAATTTTAGTTTGAAGATATAGATGACTGGTTCAATGTGTCTCTTGGAGACAGTGATGCGGATGATTCCCTCGAACAGCGTTTGTGATTGTAGGCAGAGTATGCAAAGGTGGTCAGTCAACAGGCAAGATTTGAAATCTCTCAAGCTGGAATGGGGAGAGAGAGAGGTACCCTCACTTCGGTCTGCACGTGTCAAAGTCCTCGCTGCTATAGAGAAACACAAGCTTAAAACCACAGATGGGGAGGGCCTTGTCACCTGACAATCACTCAGTCATTCAAGCATAGTAGTTAGCAGTATTACTTCTTTATAAAAGAAAAAGAACGAACAGTTCCCTTAAACTTCCTGGGTCTTGGTTCTTCCTGGGGAATGAGCAGACATTTCCTCTCCCTCCTCACAGGCCTTACAATGTAGGATACAGTGTTGCAAATTAGGTGGCCATCTTAATCTGCTAGTAAAGTCATCTTCTAACGGTTCTTTTTAAATATCTTTTAAAAATATATATAAATTCAGATCTCCAGTGAGTGGATTAAAGAAAATTATCATTCAACAAAGCAAGTTGGCATGACAAGGAATAGAATTGAAAAGCAAAATGGTTCTACTGAACCTTTATAGAACCTCGGTTGGACCACACTTTGATTACAGTGCACAGTCTGGTCTCCATATTACAAAAACTATATAGAAGCTTTGGAGAAAGTGCAAAAAAGATTCACAAGACTGATACCAGAATTGAAAGGATATACTTATCAGGTAAGACTGAAGAGGGCGGCACAGTGGCACAGTGGTTAGCACCGCAGCCTCACAGCTCCAGAGACCCGGGTTCAGTTCTGGGTGCTGCCTGTGTGGAGTTTGCAAGTTCTCCCTGTGTCTGTGTGAGTTTTCGCTGGGTACTCCGGTTTCCTCCCACCACCAAAGACTTGCAGGTTGATAGGTAAATTGGCCATTATAAATCGCCCTTAGTATAGGTAGGTGGTAGGGGAATATAGGGACAGATGGGGACGTGGTAGGAATATGGGATTAGTGTAGGATTAGTATAAATGGGTGGTTGATGGTTGGCACAGACTTGGTGGGCCGAAGGACCTGTTTCAGTGCTGTATCTCTAAATTTAAAAAATAAATAAATAAGAGGCTGGAGCTCTTCTCTAGAAAAGAGATGGCTGAGGGTGACCTGATAGATGTCTTTAAGTCTATGAAAGGGTTTGATCAGATGAATATGGAGAAAATGTTTCCACTTCTGGTGTATCCAAAACTTGAGGTCACAAATATAAGATAGTCACTATTAAATCCAATCAAGAGAGCTTCCAAAGAGCACAGCTGACTGGTGAGTAAGTCCTGGTGGGTATTTTTCAAAGTTGTTTGAATTGTAAGTCATTGTTTCAGCAAGACATAATTGTTTTTTTAATTATAATCTTCTACAGTTTTAAATTTAAAGGGTTTAGTCATGGCAGGAGAGCTTGAAGCCGTGGTTTGCTCCTCTTGCTGCATGTGGGAATCCGGGAACATTTCCAGTTCCCGGGACCAGCATGTGTGCAGTAAGTGTGTCCAGCTGCAGCTCCTGGAAGCTCGGGTTTCAGAGCTGGAACAGCGGCTGGAAACACCGTGAAGCATCCGTGAGTCTGAGAGCATCATGGATAGCACGTATAGAGAGGTGGTCACACCACAGCTGAAGGGACTTGAAGGAAGGGAATGGGTGACCACCAGGCAGTCCAAGAAAAACAGGCAGGTAGTTCAGGAGTCCCCTGGGATCCTGCTTGCAAATTGGTATTCCATTTTGGAGGCTGATGAGGCTGGTTCCTCCAGGGAGTGCGGACAGAGCCAAGCTTCTGGCACTGCAAACAGCCTGTCTGCACAGGAAGGGGGAAAGAGAGGAAGAGCAAATGTAATAGGAGATTCTATAGTCAGGGGAACAGATAGGTGCTACTGTGGCCATCAATGTGACTCCAGGATGGTGTGTTGCCTCCCTGGTGCCAGGGTCTGGGATGTCACTGAATGGCTGCAGGGCATCCTGAAGGGGGAGGGTGATAAGGCAGAGGTCATGGTACATGTTGGTACCAATGACATAGGTAGAAAGAAGGATGAGGTCTTGCATCAAGAATTCAGGGAGTTAGGCAGTAGACTAAAAGGCAGGACCTCTCGGGTTGTAATCTCTGGATTACTCCCAGTGCCACGTGCTAGCGAGTATAGAAATAGGAGAATAGCAAAGATGAATGCGCTGGCTTAAGAGTTGGTGCAGGAGGGAGTGTTTTAGATTTCTGGACCACTGGGACCATTTCTGGGGAAGGTGGGACCTGTACAAGCGGGACGGTCTACATCTGAACCAGAGGAGGACTAACATCCTTGCTGGCGGGGTTGCTAGTGCTGTTGGGAGGAGTTTAAACTAATTTGGCAGGGGGAGGGAACACAGACTCCTAGCAGAATAGGGACACAGCTAAGCACAGGAAAGCAAACAAGTCAGAGGGAATACATCGGAAGTAAGTTTCAAGGGAGTAAAACCAGGATGGAAGGCCTCTACTTTAATGCCAGGAGTATTACAGGTAAAATGGATGAGTTAAGGGCAATGATTGACACGTGGAATTGTGATATAGTAGCCATCACGGAGACATGGTTGAAGGAGGGGCAGGATTGGCAGCTCAGTATCCCAGGATATAGAATCTTCAGGTGAGACAGAGGAGGGGGTAAAAGAGGAGGGGGCATTGCAATATTAGTTAAGGAGTCAGTTACTGCAGTAAGGAGAGATGATATCTTGGAGGGGGCATCAAATGAAGCTTTATGGGTAGAGTTTAGGAATAAAAAAGGGACAGCCACATTGCTAGGTGTTTATTATAGAACCCCCAGATAGTCAGCGGGAAATTGAGGAGCAAATATGTGCGCAATTTGCAGAGGTGTGTAAAAATAATAGGGTAATTATATTAGGTGATTTCAACTTTCCCAGCATTAATTGGGATAGTCATCGTGTTAAGGGCTTAGATGGAGTGGAGTTCTTAAAATGTACACAGGAGAACTTTTTAGCTCAATATGTAGAGGATCCAACAAGGGAGGGTGCAGTGCTGGACCTAATTCTGGGGAATGAAGCCGGACAGGTGGTTGATGTGTTGGTGGGGGAGCATTTTGGTGATAGTGACCATTACATGGTACAATTTAAGCTTGTTATGGAGAAAGAAATAGACAAGTTGCAAAAAAAGGTTATGGATTGGGGGAGAGTGAATTTTAGTAAAATAAGGCAGAATCTGGCCAATGTAGACTGAAAAGAGTTCCTTGTTGGGAAATCTACAGAAGAGCAGTGGGGGGCATTTAAAAAGGAAATGGGGAGGGTACAGGCCCAACATGTTCCCTCTCAGGTAATAGGTAGGAGCAACAAGCCCAGAGAACCATGGATGACCAGAAACATTCAGGGTATAATGAGAAGGAAAAGAGAGGCTTTTAGCAAATACAAGGAGAGCAAATCAATGGAAGCAATAGTGGAATACACAAAGTGTAGGATGGAGCTTAAGAAAGCAATTAGGAGAGCAAAGAGGGGAAATGAGAAAGCTCTGGCTGGTAAAAGTAGGGAAAATCCCAAGATATTCTATAAGTATATCAATGGGAAGAGAATAACCAGGGAAAGAGTAGGACCAATTAGGGACCAAGGGGGAAATGTGTGGGTGGAGCCAGAGGACATTGGTAGGGTGTTGAATGAATACTTCACATCTGTCTTCAGCCAAGAGAATGAGGATGTAGATATGGAACTTAGAGAGAGAGACTGTGAGGTTCTTGAGCAAATTGTCATAAGGAGTGACAAGGTACTGGAGGTTTTAGAAGGCTTAAAAGTGGACAAATCTCCAGGTCTGGACGATTTGTGTCCCAGGATGCTGTGGGAGGCGAGGGTGGAGATTGCAGGGGCTCTGACCCTAATTTTTAATTCCTCTCTGGCCACAGGGGAGGTGCCAGAGGACTGGAGAACAGCTAATGTGGTCCCACTATTTAAGAAAGGTTGTAGAGATAAGCCAGGGAACTATAGACCAGTGAGTCTCACGTCAGTGATAGGGAAACTATTGGAGAAAATTCTGAAGGAGAGAATCTATCACCACTTGGAGAGGCAAAATTTGATTAGGAATAGTCAGCATAGCTTTGTCAGAGGGAGGTCATGCCTGACAAATTTGATTGAATTTTTTGAGCATGTGACCAGGTGTGTAGATGAGGGTAGTGCAGTTGATGTAGTTTACATGGATTTCAGCAAAGCCTTTGACAAGTCCCACATAGGAGACTTATCAAGAAAGCAAATGCACATGGGATGCAAGGTAACTTGATAAGGTGGATTCAAAATTGGCCTAGCTGGAGGAGACAGAGAGTGATGACAGACGGCTGTTTTAGTGACTGGAAGCCAGTGTCCAGTGGCGTACCACAGGGATCTGTGCTGGGTCCCCTATTGTTTGTCATTTATATAAACGACATAGATGACTATGTGGGGGGTAGGATCAGTAAGTTCGCAGATGACACAAAGATTGGCCGAGTGGCTAACAGTGAGGTGGAGTGTCTTAGGTTACAGGAAGATATAGATGGGATGGTCAAATGGGCAGAAAAGTGGCAGATGGAATTTAACGCTGAAAAATGTGAGATGATACACTTTGGAAGGAGTAATGTGACACAGAAGTATTCAATGAATGGCCTGACACTGGAAAGTTCCGAGGAACAAAGGGACCTTGGCGTGTTTGTCCATAGATCTCTGAAGGCAAAAGGGCAGGTTATTAGGGTGGTGAAAAAGGCATATGGGACACTTGCCTTTATCAATCGAGGCATAGATTACAAAAGCAGGGAGGTCATGGTGGAGTTGTACAGAACTTTGGTAAGGCCACAGCTGGAGTACTGTGTGCAATTCTGGTCGCCACATTATAGGAAGGATGTGATTGCACTGGAGAGGGTGCAGAGGCGATTCACCAAGATGTTGCCTGGGATGGAACATTTAAGCTATGGAGAGCGGTTGGATAGGCTTGGATTGTTTTCACTGGAGCAGAGAAGACTGAGGGGTGACCTGATCGAGGTGTACAAGATTATGAGGGGCATGGACAGGGTGGATAGGGAGCAGCTGTTCCCCTTAGTTGAAGGGTCAGTTACGAGGGGTCACAAGTTTAAGGTGAGGGGCGGGAGGTTTAAGGGGGACTTGAGGAAGAACCTTTTTACTCAGAGAGTGGTGACTATCTGGAATGCCCTGCCTGGGAGGGTGGGAGATGCAGGTTGCCTCACATCCTTTAAAAGTACCTGGATGAGCAATTGGCATGTCATAACATTCAAGGCTATGGGCCAAGTGCTGGTAAATGGGATTAGGTGGAAAGGTCAGGTGTTTTAATACATCGGTGCAGACTCGATGGACCGAAGGGCCTCTTCTGCACTGTATTATTCTGTGATTCTGTGATTCTGTGATAGAGATTATGGTCTGAAATTGTTGAACTCAGTGGGTCCGGAAGGCTGTAAAGTGACTAATCAAAAGATGAGGTGCTGTTCCTTGAGCTTACATTGAGTTTCATTGGAACACAGCAGTCGGCCAAGGACAGAGAGGTCAGTGTGAGAGCAAGATGGAGAATTAAAAGAGCAGGCGATTGGAAGCTCAGGGTTACAGTTGCAGACTGAATGGAGGTGTTCTGCAAAGTGGTACCCAATCTACATTCGATCACCCTGCTGTAGAGCAGACCACATTGAGAGCAGCAAATACAGTATACTAAATTGAGAGAAGTGCATGTAAATCACTGTTTCACCTTGAAGGAGTGTTTGGAGCCTTGGATGGAGAGGAGAAAAAAGTGAAAAGTGTTGCATCACCTGCGTTGGCAGGAAAGGTGGCGTGAGAATGGGAGGGTTTGTTGGGGTGATTGAGGAGTGGACCAGGGTGCCATGGAGGGAACGCTCCCTTCAGAATGTTGAAAGGGGAGGGGAAGATACGTTTATTGTTGGCATCACACTGAATGTGCCGGAAATGGCAGAGGATGATCTGTTGAATATGGAGGCTAGTGGGATGGAAAGTGAGGACAAGGGGAACCTAATCATGCTTCTGGGAGGGGAGGAAGGGGGAAGAGCAGAAATGTGGGAAATGGGACTGATACAGTGTAGGGGCCTATAAACCACGGTGGGGGGGAATATCATCAGTTGAGGATAAAGGAAGACACATCGGAAGCGCTGTTGTGGAAGGTTGCATTGACAGAACAGGTGCAACGGAGATGGAGAAATGGGGAGAATGGAATGGAGTCTTTACAGGAAGTGGGGTGTGAGGAAGTTCAGTTGAGCTGGCTGTCAAGGTAGGAGTCAGTGAATATTGTTACGACCAGGTGAGAAAGGTATCTAGGGTTCCCTCTCAGCCTTCACATGGTCTTACCATAACAGGGTTTAATGTTAAACACACTGTGTTTTAGCTCCCCCTTGGTGAATCCTTATTCACCACTTTCCAATTATAAGGCAAAGAAACCAGCACAAACAGGCTTTCTTACGTTTAAAGAAGAAAAGTTGAAATTTATTAAACTTGAACTTAATCGCTAATTCGGTTAATGCCTACGGATACACAACGTGCCCATGCTAGCATGCTTATGCGATACGCATATACAAATAGAGACAGAAAAGAGCAGAAGAAAAATAAAGTGGAAAGTTTGAGGCAATATCTGAAGAGTTGTTGTTACGGTTCGAGCTCACTGTAGAGTCCTTGATTGTGGATAGATCTTGCTTTTCATTGGGGCCCATTATTCTTCTTAAACCTTGTTCGCTGTAGGAGACTTTTCTCTCTTGGTGTTCACATATCCTCAGTTGGTTCAGAGGCTTGTGAGAAAGAGATGGGAGCAGACAGGAGAGATCTTCTCAGTCCAGGAGCAAACGAACACTCTGAGCTCAAATTCTCTGTGGCCAGTTCAAAAGAAAACCCTGGAACAGCCAGGTAGTCATGTGACCAGCTGGTCTAACCAGTCCTGGCCCTTGTGGATTGTATCCTCCTTAGCAGGCCCTGGAATGCGCTTCCTCACCTTCGATGTCTGTTAGTATCTAAATGTTTTTTCCCAGCCATGGTCATTTCCTCTCTTCAACAACAGTTAAAAATCAATGTTCGTGACAAAATTGATGTGCCTCATGCTTGGCAGGTGGTGGCCTAGCATGACAATATAATGAGATACAGAGAGAGGGTGGGTGGAGAGGGACAGAGAGAGGGGGAGGAGAGAGAGGGGGGAGAGGGAGACAGAAAGACCGACAGACAGAGATGGGGGGAGAGAGAGAGAGAGAGGGGAAGGAGGGGAGAAAGAGTCAAAGAGTCATTTACTTACTGCACATAAGGAGGCCATTCTGTCCATTGTGCCCATGCCGGCTCTCCATAGAGCTATGCAGTCAGTCCCACTCCCCAGCTCGATCCCTGTAGCCCTGCAGGCCTATTTCTGTCAGGTGGCCATCCAACTTCCTCTTGAAGTCATTGATCATCTCCGCTTCCACCACCCTTGAGGGCAGTGAGTTCCAGGTCATCACTACCCACTGCGTAAAAAAGGGCTTCCTCATATTCCCCCTGCATCTTTGGCACAAAACTTTCAATTTGTGTCCCCTAGTCCTAAAGGGGAGAGACCAGGGGACAGAGAACGAGACACAAACACAGAGGGCAGGGAGAGGGGGGAAAGAGATCAAGCTCTCTCCTGATAGATTGACATCTATCCAGAATACTCTGCATCACTACATCAAGTGTGTGGACAGAGACTGACTACTTAAGCAAGCAAAAATAATGCCACGTATGTCACTGAATCAGTTTTTAATAGAGTGATGAGAAAGTAAGTAAATAAATTAGTTTTCTCATTGAAAGCCTCTTCACAAAAGTGCACATTTGTTGTTGTTTTTATTAGTGATAAATTTTTAATGCATTTATCTTACGAAATTTGCTCACCGGCCCCCTGGGCTGAGCAAAAATCATAATGTGGCCCTCTGCCCGAAAAGGTTGGACAACCCTGATGTTGATGCTGGCACCCAATCAGCTCTAAGGCCTTGCAGCCCCACTGGGAAAGGTGGGCTCAGCTGAAGCTGGTTGGGGATCAAGAGGGCAGCTCTATTTTGAGGTGCCTTTGCTGGGAAAATCCTGCTGGTTAACTCTGTTTCCCTCTCTACAGATGCTGCCTGACCTGCTGAGTATTTCCAGCGTTTTCTGTTACATCATTACAGAATTATATGTGGTTGCTGAGGCTTTCATTAGTACCCTTTGGCAAATAGCACATGTACGACAAGCATTAACATGAGCAGTGTATAGTGCAAGGGACCTTGAAAAGCCTGGCCAAAACTGAGCCAACCTGAACACCCGCACAGTAAATGCAGTTGGGGTCACGATCACATATTGGGAGCACAGTGTAGGCTCCACCCAGTTCTACAGGTGATGGAACCGCAGAAGCCTGCTAAAGGTAAGTGGCAAATTATTTTTCTGGTTCTGGAGGGCCTGGATTGCTTTACCAGAGATGACAAAAATAATTACTGTTTCCCAGGGTCCCCAACACTCCACAGTTACATAACGTGCCTTTCTGGGGGCTGCCCTGGCCCAATCTTGAGACCTTAATCTAGCCAGCTACCCTGGGATGCCTATTTGGCAGCCTGCAGCTCTCCAGCCCGATATAAATGAGAGCCTCTTCAACGCCAGAATGAATGATCGACCACCACGCTCTGCCAGTCGGCCACCCAAATGTCAAGCTAGACCCCGTGAGAGGCAGAACCACAAAGTGAGGACTGTAGGAGGGAACTGGGTTGATTTCAGAGACTGGGTTTTTTAAGGTCCTGGAGGGTAAATGAAGATGTTGCAATGAACTTGCTGAATCTAACACAAAGTTACATGTTTTGTTTGATTTTAAGTAAATAACTACTGTCACAATGCTACAAAGTACATATAAAATAAAAAAGTGGAATATGTAATGCCATAAAGATGGAAAAATATGAAGATAAAAAATTAATCAAAACATTATCTAAAAGTAAAATAAAAACATTAATTCAATGGGAAGAACTATATACCTTTTATTTGCTGCCATACTTTAAAAAAATACGGCAAGTTCAAAATGAAGCCTTTTGACATTATTTCTACACATAGTGTCAAATTTATTTTTTGAATAAAAGTCAGCCACAGTAAAATTATAGTCCCAGAATTTCCTGCAGTAGGGAGATTGGCAAACGTACACTGTGAATTTTGCTGCTTTCCCCATTGATCTCACTGCTACTAATTTCCTGCAAAACATCTTGTCACTGCAGCGAATCAGAAGTGGTGCAATCCATGGCTGTGATGTCTTCAGGACTGGAGTGAGGTTTAGCCTAGTTTGGTATAAGATGTGTGAGACAAAGGCTGAGACAGCAGCAGCAGCAGGCTGTTAAACATAAAGGCTTCTTTATTCTGTCTTACTTTCACTTTCCCTTGGCTAGCATGTGTGTTCTACAGTAGCCTTTAGAGTACACAATGCACAATCCAATTGCAATTTCAAAATACTACAATGGCCAAAGTAAAACTCATTGCGCTGTTTGTGATGTGACTCCGATGGACACAGCAGTATGATTACTCAGAAAGATTCTAGCATTTTATCAGAAATTTACTGTGCCATATGATTCAGATGGCAGCTATCTTGACACTCAGTTCATCGTAGTCCCAACTTGTATTGCTATTTTATTTGAGATTCATTTTTTTCCTTTCATTTTTCACCCAGTAATCTTCCTTCTTCCTTCAGCATTGGCTGATCCATTTGCACTTTTAAGTGGATTAAAGCTTGTCCCTTGACTTTCATCAAACGCTGAATGGGCATCCTGAAAGGCAGATGATGCTTCTTTTTGCTCAGTTTGATCTAACAGTTCTAAAAGATCAGTGCACTCTTGGATTTGTGTGGATATATTGGCACCTTGCTGCTCGTTTTATTATTCATGCGTGAGCCATAAATACATTTCCTGCAATTTTTCTTCAATTCCTTCCCTGTGGGGGCAAGAGTGCCATCTCCAAACTTTCTGATTTCCTTTATGATAAAATAAAAGCAAGTTCCACTCAGCAGGTACCAACAAACTTCATAAGTCAATTTTAAACCAAATGCTTAAAGCTCTTACACTGTGTGTGTCAAGACAATGGATGTATTTCTGAAGGTGGTAAGATTATCCCAAGCCTGTCTTCTCGAGGACTGTTTTGCAGTCATTGCTTGAACATTTTTGAATACTTTTCTAACAAATTAGGGATTAAGGGTTTGGTTATATTTGCATTAGTACTTTACTCTTATGCAAGCCATAAATCAGCCTTCACTGCAAAAGAAAGTACAGAGATTAATCTTTAATATAACAGGGTATTTTCCTGAGTGGAAGTTTTCATGCCTTTTTAATGGTATAGTTTCCAATATTGCCTGGCTAGTGTTACTAGCATTAACTATAGCAGAGAGGGATAAGAATGAGTAATGGTATATTGTACCCCTTGCCTGTCAGCAGGGATTGAGTGATTTCTGGATTCAAGGAATTTAATTAAATATTGATGGTATTGCAAGATTTTTTTTCGTAACTTAAGCATCTTAGAAAGTCTAAAGATCAAAGCAACAACTGATTGTACATGATTGAATGAATCACAATGGTATTAATTCGAAAGGCCATAAATGACATTATTTAATAGTCTAAGTAGCTGCGGCAATCGGAGTAGCGTTCTATCAGAAAATTTGCAATCATCATTCATTTTAATTAACTGTTCACTATTTCAGTGAGGGTAACAGTAGAGTGACACAAAAGTCCAACTAAATTATGGCTTGGCATCAGTAATAGTATAAGTTACTTACGCCATAATTTTTTACGATTTACATCCAAGATTTCAATGCTGCAAGTCTCCAGGAAGTTCTGGGCCAATGTGCACAGTGCCACATATTATGCTCAACTTTAACTTTTTGTTTTAGTAAACTCAAATGTTTTAAGCAATCTGTTCACAATTTATTTTATTTACAGCCTGGCTTTTATCATGCGTTTCTAAGAACCAAATTGTTTTCATTAAATATTCTTTAAGTGTATTTTCCAGAAATTCTAGTTGTAGTGTTAGATTCTCAATCTCCAGTATGGCAAGTGGGAAGTGGCAGAGCCAGCTGAGATCTGCAGAAGCATACTTCTTACCAGCTGATGAGAAAGCAGGCATAACCTATCCACCCGTCAAGAGAAGTTAACTTGAGATCTAAGAAGGAGGAAAAGTACAATATAATATTTAAATACTCACTAAAATTTTCGTTTTGTTATTATTAAGCATCTGATTGAAATGCACCAATATATTATATCAATGTAATTTCTTAGAGTTTATTTTAAAATGTCTCACCCCGATTTTCCTCTCACCACTCCCTGCCTTGTCAAAGTGCTGGACTGGCAGAGCACACCTGAAGAATGGCAGAATTTGGTAGGCTGGCTCATTAGCTAGGCAGGGCTTTGCTCAGGGACATGGGGATAGAAATTGAAGCACATCATCAGACTGAATAGCCTGCAGCTGTGGAGTGGCCAACAGCCTTAGGGCCTTTTGGCTGCTATTGGAAAAGAATAGCCAGACATCTTCTAGCCTGAAAGATCTATCGGGAAGCTGGAAGAGAAAGGTAATGTTTGGGAGAGAAATGCAATACTGTACTTATGTGCCTCCTGGCTTGCCATGGCCATGTGACTTCTACCATGAGGCACTCACTGCAGGCATCCATCAGAAGGCAGTTCAATAAAAACACAGTACAAGCAAGACTGTTGTCCTGTGAGCTCATAACATGGTGTCAGAGTGGAGCTGAGATTGAGTGTTGAAGAGCGAGAAACAAGCACAGCTACTAAAAGAGGAACACAGAAATGTTGAGAACTGATGAAAGTTGCTAAAAGCCATACTAAAGGAACAAAGAAGCACTGAAAGCACTGGGTAAAACACAATGGCTGCAAATCTTCCTCTCCCAGCGCCAATTGAAATGAAATGTGATATGAAGCAGAACTGGCAGTTTTTTCCCACTCACAATGGCAAAATTACGAAATTGCGACATTTAATTAACAAACCAGAGCAGCTACAAGTAGCTACACTTTTATCACTGTTGGGGAGAGATTGTTACAAAATGTATTCAACTATAAATCTCTCCGAAGATCAAAAAAAAGGACAGCAGGGATTTTGAAAGCCTTGAAAGCATGCTTTGAACCCCAAGTGAACATAACTTATGAACAGCATGTGTTCAATATTAGGGCCCAAGGTGAAAAAGAGTCCATTGATCAAAATATGACTGCATTAACACAGCTAGCAGAATCCTGTGAATTTGCACAATTAAAAGATGATCTAATTAAAGACAGGATTGTATTAGACATAGAGATCCTGCAGTCAGAGCACGTCGACTGAGAGAGGAGAAACTTACTCTCAGGAAAGCAATCGACAGGCGCCAAAGAGCTGAGGTTGTAAATCAGCAGCTAGAGCAAATTCATGGCACAACAGACCAGGCCTTACATTATGCTGATAGACATTCCAGGCAAAAAGGGCAGAAAAATCACAGCTAAAGGGCAAGATGCAAATACTGCGAAGGACATCACACACAGGAAAAGAAGGCATGTCCAGCGTGGGGAGTACAGTGTTCTCACTGCAAGAAGCTGAATTATTTGTGTGTTTGGCCAGAATGAAGCACAATCAATAGGTACAGATGGCTACTGGAAAGATGTCAGCTGAAGATTCTGACGAATCACTATACACCATATAACAGGTTGGTTCAGTCAGGTCGATAGGATGACAAATGGTTTGTGACTGTTGGAATGGTGACTGCAGAAGGAGTACATCAAGTCAACATAAAGTGTCTGATAGACATCATGACCTTCACAGCCTGTGCGAAGTGGCTCAACATGGTGATCCAAAAATGAAGCCGTTCAGGAGACACATACTAGTTCCAAGAGGACAAGTTACTCTGAGGGCCCAATGCAATGATAAGAACAAACACCTGAAGTTCCAGATCATAGATGTCAAGCAAAAGCCACTCATCTCAGCTGGAGCAAGTTTAGCATTTCCATGGCTCCAAAGGAGTATCAACGCAGACAGCATGAGATAGTTAATGATTTTCCTGGAGTGGAAGCTATAGTGGATGATGTGCTAGTTTATGGATGCGGAGACACAATGGAAGAAGCCATTGCAGATCACGATCAAAATCTAGTGTGACTGCTAGACAGAGCTCGCCAGATAAACCTAAAGCTGAACAAGAAAAACTTGCAAGTAAAGATGCCCGAAGTCAAGTACAGAGGTCATCCGGGGAAACTCGGCGCCACACTGGTGGGAAGTGGC
Organism: Heterodontus francisci; assembly: GCF_036365525.1. Classification (NCBI taxonomy): domain Eukaryota; kingdom Metazoa; phylum Chordata; class Chondrichthyes; order Heterodontiformes; family Heterodontidae; genus Heterodontus; species Heterodontus francisci. The sequence goes on from NC_090394.1 coordinate 48,571,154, forward strand.
GAGGAAGTAAGTTTGTCAGTTGGGCGTGGTGCAATGGGGTCAAATACATGCAATGAGTGTAGGGGATGGTGGGAAGGGTTGAACCTTAAACTCTATGCAATTCGGCGGGGGCGGGGGGGAAGGTCAGATGTAAAAGGTAAATGTTTTGCTGGGGGAAAGGGAAAATAGTTATTGCAATTGCTATTGGGGGGGGGTGGGAAAGGGGTGTTAGAAATGTATTTATTACATTTTGGGGGTAGTACTTTAAAAATTTAAATTGGGAAGCAGGGCTGGCTGCCCTTTAAAAAGAGTGCCAGCACCTGCGCACAGGCAGCTGACGCCATTACTGGAGACGGACAGTCTGCCCCCTCCACAGGATTGGGGGGTGAGGGCAGGTCACCCCAGCTATTTAAATGATCTGCCGCGCTTGATATTGTGGCAGATTTTACGTGGGCCACCACTATTTGAGCTCGCCGCCAGGCTCTTAAAATCCAGCCCTATGTGTGCAATGCAAGTGCAGAGACTGAGGAGAATAATGAACTGCTAATGCATGAGAGCAGTTGTTTGCATCGTGGGCAACTTGGGCAACTCACAGTGTAAATGATAATGCATGCACTTTTTTTGTTTTTTGTATGAAAAGGGGGATGTTTGGGAGAGAAATGTGTGACGGAAACCACACCTGCTAAAATGAGGCATATTAATTTCATCATATGGAACATTATTTTTTAACTGTTATTGGACATCAAACAAACTTGCTTAAAAAGACCACAGAACATGAAATCATGGCTGCACATTTGTATCCTAAAGGACAATGCAGAGACAATGGGAGGATTCCCTGACTCAATTAACCAGATGGGTTTTGTCAATTAGGATGATCAAGAGACATTGAGAGTCATTGAACCTGAAATTCACCGCACCCCCACCCCCCCCACCCCCACTGAGCATGTCTGGTATGCTTGGAGGAATCCACAAATCTCGCAGGCGAGGCTGCTCCAAACAAAGAGCTAATCTGCTGGCCAAGCTGGGGTTTTTTGAATTGTGCCTGATACAGAACAGTTTTGGAAGAGACTGCAATTGAACTTCAAGAAGAGAGCACTCCCTCTCACAGTGTGTCTGTCGCTCTCTCTCAGTCAAAGTTCCAGGGATCCACGGAAGTAACTCAAGCCTCAAGACAGAAGATGCCTGCAGCCTTCTGGTACCAGCTAAACAAGTTTGAAAGTGTGCACTGAGCCCCAATGAGAACTGCAAGACTTAACTTCAATCAAAGAATTTACATCCAACCCAAAATCAGTAACTGAATTTCCATCGACTACTTCAAACCTTTCCCCCTTAATTCTTTCTCTTCCTCTGTCTGTATTTGTGTGTGTGTTTATGGCGTATGCATGCTAGCATGGTCGCGTTGCGTATTCTTAGTAGTTTTAACTGAGTTAGAGTTTCAAGGTTAATGCACTTGCACCTTTCTTGTTTAAATCTGAGAAAACCTGTCTAGCTGATTTCTTTGCATTTACAATTAGAGAGCAGTGAGCAAGGACTCACTGAGGGAAAGCTAAAAACACGGTGTTTAAAATATTAAACCGTTACAGCCAAACCAGGAAAAGGCTGAGGGGGAGCACTAGACCCCTGCCTCACCTGGTCATAACAAATGCAATACTGTACTAATGTGCCTCCTGGCTTGCCATAGTCATATGACCTCTACCATGTGGTGCTCACTGCTGGCATCCATCAGAAAGCAGTTCAGTAAAGACTCAGTACAAGCAAAACTGTTGTCCTGCGAGCTCGTAACAGGTAACACTTACCTTTGTGGCTGCCCCCCACCCACCTTGTCTTGTTGCTTGGCCCCCTCACATCCTCCAATTTGAGGGAGTCCAAGGTGCAAGAGCCACTACCAGCTTTCGTCAGCACCACTGAAAATGACCAATTTTCCAATGCACTGACAGGAATCAGAGGACTACTGAGAATGCACCTCCCCTATCATGGTTATCTTGGTTATCATGGTTATCTTGGCCCACTGCATATTCCATGTCTGGTGATATATTATTGTACTTGAATATTGTGTAACAGAACACTAGAGGACCCTCTGATGGGAGTAAGCATGCTGCAGTAATTACAGTCCAGCATCTCTTCATACCGATTGTTATGCTTAAAATGAATGTTTTCAAGTCTGAAAGGAAAGGAGCCTTTACATTACAACACCAACTTGAGGGTTTACTGGGTGTAAAAATCAGGTTCACCTATTTGGGAAACCTGAGAAACCCAGGAGCAACATAAATGGGATAGAGACATGACTCTTCCCTTGTTTTCTTTCTGTAGCACCTGGGAAGTAAGTCTGTTGTGTTTAACATTGCTCCCCCACTAAAAAAAAACAGGAGAAAGAATGCACTTTGTAAATGTGAAACAGTTAATCTGATTTTGACTTTAAGGTGACCAACCAGCTGGCCAATATTGAGCCGTCCTGACCAGCAGCATGATATTTGGATTGAGAGTGTTCTGAAGTGGCAGCAGCCTAGTTTTTTGGTGGTGATTGGAGGAGCACTCCTGTTTCTCTGGGCCTCATAACAATAATTTCAAACTTGTCTTTGGTGGGCCTCTTCAGCTGTATTGGTCATGGAATATATCATAGAGGGTACAGTGCACGCTCTGACCAGTTCTAACCTAAAATGGCATTTGCGGTCATTTGCATATTGAAAGGGCCTACTATCTGAAACATGCAGATGCTTCAGGCACTGGGAAGTAGACCCCGTTCAAAATGTAACCAGTCATATCGTCAACATTAACGGTGCGGTAAAGCTACTGGCTACATTTTTATCGCTCCAGTTAATGCCAAGCAAAGCAAGTTAACATAGAGTCATACAGTCATAGAGTCGTTATGTCACAGGAGGCCATACGGGCCATCCAGTCCATGCCAGCTCTCTATAGATTAATTCAATCAGTTCCACTTCCGTGCTCTATCCCGTAGCCCTGCAAGTTGATTTCCCTCAAGTGCCCGTCCAATTTCCTTTTGAAATCATTCATCGTCTCTGCTTCTGCCTTCCTTGTGGGCAGCAATTTCCAGGTCATCACCACTCGCTGTGAAAAAAGGTCTTCCTCACACCCCCTTGCATTTCTTTCCCAAAACCTTAAATCTGTGTCCCCTAGTCCTTGAACTATCAGTTAATGGAAACAGCTTTTTTTGTCTACTTTATCTAGACCTGTCATCATCTTGTACATGTCTATCAAATCTTCCCTCAATCACCATTGCTCCAAGGAGAACAACCCTAGCTTTTCCAATCTAACCTTGTAGCTAAAATTCCTCATTCCTGGAACCATTCTGGTAGATCACTTCTGCTGCCTCTCAAGGACCCTCACATCCTTCCTAAAGTGTGGTGACCAGAACTGGATGCATCAACCCCAGTGACTCATAATTATTCTGTCTTTTTGTAAATAATTCATTTATTTCATTAAGAAGATTGTTTCTGTGACTGTGTGATCCCATGTTGTAGATCAATCACAGAACAGGAAACTGCTGTTTTTTTTCCAGAACTTTAGCTAATTAGTTCCCCATAAAACACCAAATCATCAGCAGTAATTAAAAGAGGGAATACTGAATCCACACAAATCCTGGAGCAATGCCACAGGAAATCAACTTGTATATAACTTTTAGTAAAGCACTAACACTGAGAATCTGAAAAACATCAACTACCTGAATACATTATTGTTAAATTGCTTCTGGCCTTTTTAGTCCTTTACTTGTGCTGTTTTCTTTTTCCCTCATTATGTGCTGCTCTGTCTCCAGAAACAACAACAACAACAACTTACATTTATATACCACCTTTAATGTAATAAAACATCCCAAGCACTTCACAGCATTATAAAACAATGTATGACACCAAGTCACAAAAGGAGATATTAGATCAGATGACCAAAAGCTTAGTTAAAGGGGTAAGTTTTAAGGAGTGTCTTAAAGGAGGAAAGTGACATGGAGAGGCAGAGAGGTATAGCGAGGATATTTCAGACCTTGGGGCCTAGGCAACTGAAGATGCAGCCACCAATGGTGCAGCAATTAAAATCAGGGATGCACAAGAGGCCAGAATTAGAGGAGCACAGATATCTTGGAGGGTTGTGGGGCTTGAGGAGATTACAGAGATGGGGAGAGGCAAGGCCATGGAGGGATTTGAAAACAAGAATGAGAATTGTTAAATTAAGACATTCCTTGACCAGGAGCCAATGTGGGTCAGCGAGCACAGGGGGAATAGAGGAACAGGATTGGGTGCGAGTTAAGACATGGGCAGCAGAGTTTTGGATAATCCTCAAGTTTATGGATGGTAGAATGTGGAAGATGGAATACTCAAGTCTAGAGGTAATGAAGGCATGAATGAAGGTTTTAGCAGCAGATGAGCTGAGACAGGGGCGAAGTTGGGCTATGTTACGGAGGGGGAAATAGACAGTTTTAGTGATGGCACGAATATGAGGTCTGAAGCTCATCTTGGGCTCAAATATGATACCAGTGTTGCGAACAGACTGGCTTAATCTCAGATTGTTGCCAGGGAGAGGGATGGAGCCAGTAGCTAGGGAACGGAGTTTGGAGCGGGTAGCAAAAACTATGGCTTCAGTCTTCCCAATATTTAATTGGAGTGCCCGTATGATTGTACATTGAAGGATGTGATGGAAGGGAGGAAATTGTTGAGAGTGGTGGGAGAGGGTGTGAAAGAATTTGAGAGTTATAGAGAGATGAAGAGTTGTACGCACATTGTTGCTTTAGCGATGTTGTTGAATCTCTTCCTGAAGCCAGGTCCTGGGGTGATACTGGCACTGAACCTCTCAGTCACCTCTGTGAACCCTAATGGATAGTCATCCTGACTATGCTCCTAGCAGTGGTAGGGAAAAATACCTCTCTCCTTGCCCTGACCACCTCCACTAGGACCTCCAGGAAGACATCTGAAAATCAGGGGCAGCCTTACATACGAAGATAAGAATTAGGAACAGGAGTGGGCCACTCGTCCCTTCGAGCTGCTCCGCCATTCAGTAAGTTCATGGTTGAACTGATTACTCTACGTTTCCACCTAACCCCAATAGCTTCCTGCCCCTTGCTTATCATGAAAACGTCATTTAAATAGTCAATACAGTCTTTTGGCCTACAATCAAAATAAAATTATATCCACTGCTATTAGGCAAAATTTACTGCAAATTTTTTATTGCAAAGAAGAAAAGATAAGTAGTTTAAAATTGAACAGATTTTACCTTCAATGCATTGAAACCTATGTGCAAGCTTTCAAATTGCTGTTTATAGGTGATTCAATGAACAATGCACCTTGATGTGAAATTTGAAATCAATTAAACTTCACAAACCAAACAGTTCATTACAAAGGATTTTCCTCATTGCAATACATATCTACAGAGAGGTGTTTGGAAGAGTCTGCTAGATTTGTTGGGAATATATCATGCTTTGGAATACACTTAATAAATTAATCTTAATGGGGAAAATATATATTGCATATACAAGCCATGCATGGAAGTAAAGGAAATAGCATACCTTTATTTTTATCACTAAGCTAAGTTGGTTTACAATACTCATGTACTATGCGATGGAATCCGTGGTGGCAAAGCTTGTTTTTTTAAGATCCTAACTGAGGGGGAATGTAGAATTGAAACAGAAACTGGAACTGAAACAGAAAAGGAAACCAAAACAGAAACAGAAGCTGGAAAAACAACTTCAGGTTTCTGTGGAAATTGACACTGGTTAGAACCAGATAAAATGAGACAGAGTCCTCCCCAGATCAGGCAGACCAGGCAGCTAACGCAGGAGTGGAGCACCGGCATGCAGAAAAAATGAAGACTGAATCCAGGAGCTGTTTATGTTACTTAACGTAGCTGATCAGCAGCCAGCCATACAGTGCACACACAGGTTGTCACTGAAGGACTCAGATAAAGGAAAGACGTGTGACTCATTCTCCTAATGGCCCTTCTTCCAGCATTATGACAGTGAAATCTGGCAGAAGGAAATGCAACCTCAATTTAACAGGTGCATTCCCATCTGAAAGAGACCTTGGGAAGCCTGCCAAAAATGCCTTAAAATAGGAGGGGTAATGTAGAACAACTGAAAATATAATAAAACTTACAATGATACCTGCAAGTTCCCCTCCAAGCCACACAACATTCTGCCTTGGAACTATATTGCCGTTCCTTCACTCTCGCTGGGTCAAAATCCTGGAACATCCTTCCTATCAGCACTGTGGGTGTACCTACCCCACATGGACTGCAGTGGTTCAAGAAGGCAGCTCACCACCACCTTCTCAAGGGCAATTAGTGATGGGCAATAAATGCTGGCAGTGACGTCCACATCCCATGAACGAACAAAAAAAAAAAATAAAATGGTATGGCATCGCACAATAGCAGTATTAACAGTAAGTAGTATTTTAAAATAATTTTCAGATCCGGTGCTTATTGTAACCTTCCATTCTTTATTACTTTCATAGTTAAAGAAAGCTGGCAATTCTGGGGATTGAATGATCAGTGAATTATGAAGCCCTTTCAGATCACATGCAGTGTGGTGCTTTCAGCATGCCAATGGCCCAGTTTCTAACATTCACACAGAACCCTGCAATCTCATTAGACTTCTGAAAATCTTTCTATGTAGATGAACATGGGAAGATTGTCAAGAACATGTACTAATTAGTACTAAATTCCTGAGTAGTTTTGTGCTTTGGACTTGTAGTTACTTGGAACTGGAATGAGACTGCTCAATCTCATTCCACTTAGGTCCCTTAACAGCTGTCTGTAGACCTTCAGCCATATTGATCTGGACAAGATTCAACCTAAGGTTTCAGAGATTAACAGATCGTGTTCTAATGTAGTGTACCAATTCCAAATATACAAGATAACTGTTAGTAACTATTACAAAAGTAGTAGCATCAATGGAAGTTTGGCAAGGGCTGGATTTAGTTAGATAATTTGTGAACAACAATAAGTACCTAAATTATTTAATATGTATTGCAGCACAATTAGAGAAAATTAACATCTCCAGTGTGGGTTGGAGGATTCATTCAACAATTCTGCCCTAATAGCATTGAAATCCTACTTGTACAATGGTTTGTAGTTTCTGATCTGTCACATTCTTGAGCAAGTGGATCAATGTGAAGATCAGCTCAATTTAGAATCACTGTGCTTTGCATTTCAAGCATAAAAATATTACACACGCATTCAGCAAGAGATGAATTATTTCACCCATTGCCTGCAAAGAGACAACCATTTTTCATTCATAAAAGGGGACATGAGATTAATTGTTGAATAAGACAAGCAGGCATCAATCGATTTTGTGCATGAATCCATTTGTTAAGATCAAACTTCTTCTGCAAGGAAAACAGGTATAGTCCTGTTTGGCAGGAAATTCAGATACTGATGGCTGAGACGTTAGTACAAGATATGAAAATCAGTCCCCATTCTGCCATTTCTGAATGCAGCAGTAGAGTGCACTCAAAACTGACAATGCAAGTGTTTCTTCAACAATGGCAGCTGTGAAACTCCTCAGAGGATTAACTTATCACTTCAGGGTTATCCATTTTCCATTGGATCCTTCCTCCAATTTGTCAACACACTTTGCTACAGATAATTAGACAGGCAAATGCCTTAATGTATAAGGAGACAGCCTGGATACAACATCTGCCAAATCTACCATTTTAGATGCTTGCATGTCTGGGTGTGAATGGGCTACAGATTGCATTTAAATGTTTAAAGCATCAATAGAGTGATTATGCTCCAGAGACAGCCTTTTAAAAAGGCTCTGTAAAACTATCATCAATGGCTGCCTATCTGTGTAAGCTGAAGTGAGATCGATTAATGTGTTATTTTATGAGGAGGCAGGTTATTTGAGATTAACCCTGCTAATTTCTTTGGTATGAAACTACATATTTAAAAATGAAAGTTCATGAATATTCACCATTTTACTTAATGGATTTTACATTTAATTTTCTTAAAATCTTAGCATCAGCAAAAGAAATCTACCGGTTCCACAAAAATAATAAATGAATATATTACAACTTGCAGTTAATGAATAAGACTGTATGCATACGGGAGCATTTTTACCATTTTTACAAAGAAAGTACTTAAATTTTAATTTTGTTTAGAAAATATATGATATTTAGTTCATTATCCTCTCCAATATTATTATTAATGTATGAAGCATGTTGATAACATATATTTTTATTAGAAAATCTGAGTAATTTAAGTTTTAATAGATTGAAAAAAAGAAATTTATGTATAATCTATGTTGATAAAATATTGTACAATGAACCAGCAACTGATAGGTGTTGGGTGTTGAATACATTTACAATACAACAAAGCTCAGTATATCGATGCAAAGTCAACACAGGTCTATGATTAACTCTGATTGAGCTAATGGAATATATTTTTTGTTAATTATTCTAATGTGTTAACCAGAATCTAAGTTCAATTATGAATACTTCATCAATCTACAGTTTAATTGAACTCTCTGAAAAATGTGGTGATACATCTCTGCCTAAAATAGTCCATTTAAGCTATTTGTATTTATTTTAAATTTGGTGGAATAAGCAAAGTTAATTATTCATGTAATGTCCATATATAAAAAAACTAAGAACTCAGAAGTACTGATAGTGCTGTGTCGTTTAAATAACCGGACAAGTGATCTTCAAAAAGTCAAAATGCATTATTAAAAGAGTACTAAAAGGACTGTCCTTTTAATGTCCTACGGTGCTGTATTGCAGCAAGGAAGCTGTTGTGTTTATGCAAGTTGACATCATGTGAGATCAAATGTCAGTAGCCAACAAAAATTCCTTTGGACAGCCAACAGCTGTTCTGCATGTACTTTTATTTCAAACGTTTCAAGGTAATTAAAAAGTAACCATTATTCGATGTAACATGGAATGCAGCCAACAATCCATCAAAGTCTGGTCTACTGATTAATATTGTAGTATGCAAAAATTATGAGCATTAGTAGTTAATGTTTCATGGTCAGTATTACATGGTTGATGTCGTGTTTTTGGCGTTATGCATCTGATAACATGGAACAAAATCAGTTGCTGGGTAACCTGAAGCACCTTAGCCTCACTGTAGAGATGGTTCAGTACTCATTTAGCCATGCATTACCAAGGGGTCTGAATTGATGATGTTGTCCCAGATGGAGTGTTCAAGAACATAGATTTTCAGGCACATATTGTGGCTCACTTTCTGATACTTGAAACACCTTCATAAGGTGAGTTTTTTTTAAATTCAGATCTGGCTAATAACAATTCCCATCCTTTGATGAAGAAATCCATGGACTGTCGAAGCATTTAACTGGTGCCCTGGGGAGAATGAGAACTAATTTGGCTCATCTACAGAAAACCAAAGTTGATACCAGTTAGTGAACTCAATTATCTTAATGTGTTCCTCACAACGAGAGTTTGCCTTCCCTAGCATCATTCTAGTGAATCTATACTGTATGCTCTCTGTAGTTTTAATGGGGTGGGTTCTTATTGTTATTATCTAGGCATTAAGGATTGTCTGGGTAGAATGCAGAAAGTAAAATCTGGTGGGAAGGATCGCACACAAGTAACAAAACCTGCTAGATGTTCTTTCCACTGAAATTAATAGACAGGAAATCCAGAAGATTCTATTCGTGGCTTCACCAAGGCAATGATTAACAGCTAGGTGGTAGAGAAAAAAATCTGCCCAATATCCTTTTTATAATCAGCTGCAATCAGCTACATTCTGGACAGCACTGAAGATGCAAGCTGAAGAGATAATGGAAGAGCTCCCCACTTCTTTCAGATGCAGTTTTGGAGGTGCTGGTGAATGAGGTTAAGAGGAGGAGTGACCTCAATTTTCCACACAGTGCAAAGAAGGTATCTTAGCTAGTTTTGTGGCAATAGTGGGCAGAGGTGACAGAGCAAGTCAACACCAGGAGGTTCAGGAGCCTGATTCTCTATGCGATGAGACACCTGGTTCTGGTGTGATTCTTATTGGATGCATGCTGTACATCTGTGTCCAGGAGCCTGACCAGAGTCATGAGACAGGTGTTCAGGGGATAGCCTTTGTCCCCCCAACAACTTGCCTTACACCCAATTTCTAGGTGGACTAGAGGGGGTGTTAGGAATGACACAGGATGAAGTCATCATGATAACTGCCTGGATACTGGGTGTAATTCAATACAAATGGTTGCAGAATAGTTCCATGTCAGGGCCCACCTAAAAATACTCGAGATGACTTTAGCAGTGGCCTCAGCGCACGCACAAATCAGGTGCAAGTTATCTCTGCTAAATTTGTCACTTCACACCTGAAAAACACGGACAAAGATGTGGAATTTAGATTCCATGGGGGTTATTTTGGTGAAAAGGTTAAAAACAGGTTCTGATGAAGGGTCATCGACCTGAAACATTAACTCTGTTTCTCTCTCCACAGATGCTGCCAGACCTACTGAGTATTTCCAATATTTTCTGTTTTTATACTAAATGGGTGCTGTGTTAACGATCTGGTTTCAGCTTGCAATGTTGATCCCAATTGCTGATTATCATAATTTGAACAAACCTGGATAACTAAAACAGAGAAACCTGTGGGTCTAGCATTCAAGCATTGATTAGACACACTTTTCATAGAACAGTGTATGTGAGCTCCACTCACCCACGACTCCTGACATCGGGGGGGTCTGTTAAATTCTCCCCACTGTGGCAAGTTTCAGGATGGCTCAGAGACCGAGGAAGAGGATGCACAGAGTCTCAGATGTGTCACAGGACGTCCTGGTGGAAGAGGTCCAGCGGAGGAGGAATGTCCTTTACCCATAAGGTGTAGGCTAAAAATTTTAATTGAAGTAATGCAGTAATGAGATGAAATTATTGTAATTTCACATTCATTAGCTGAAGCTCAGTCTTACACTATGCGTATTAAAGTCTGTCAGTCTAACCTGAAAATATGATCACAGAGTCTATAACCTACACAATGCCTAGTGCATTAATTTCAAAATCCTTACCCTTTCATATAAATCCTTCTATGGCATTGTCTTACCCTAACTTACAACCTCTTCCAGTCCTGTATTTTCTCTCTGTTCTTTTGACCCTGGCCTTCTGTGTGTATTTCCACCCACCTTCAGCCACTCCACCACTCAACCCCAGCCCACACCATCATTGTACCTTCCTCCCAAAATATCTGCAAACATGGGGGGTTGATTTTGTCTGCTTTTGTCCAGCATCAATAGGCGGTAATGGGGTCAGTAGCCTTACTGCACTGTTAAGACCGGTGATGCAGCCAGCTCCATTTTGAAAGTAGCCTATAGTCGGACATCCAAAGTGCCAGCCTGATTCAGGCGATAGACCCTTTTGAATTTGAAAATTGGGCTCCACTTGATTGTCATCTTAGGTTGGAACTAATCAGTACCTGTATGGTGCTTCCATAAGTTTATCTCCTTGTCACTGTGCTTGTTCATAAAATTCTCCTGCCACTGAAATCTATTGCTCTATTTCAACCCGCTGCTTGCACCTCTCCCCTTTATGATGCTACTGCAGGGCAATGAATAGCATCTGGCTTGCTGGATTTCCCACCCTCCCAAATGGCAAGCTGTCTGTGAATTACATGATTAGCATTGGCATCTTGCCTGTTCTATTTAAATGAGGCCCGACCACCAAGCTCCAACAGGCAGTGCATAATAACGGCACTACCCACCATCTGGCTGAACTACGCTCCATACCAAAACAATGTCAAGGGCTACAATACTTAACAACTTATTAACAATTCTTAACAGCACCTTATTACCAAACTTGATTGGGAGATTATTTTGCTGAACACCTCCATTCTCTCCAGAAGGCACTGGGTTTCTGGTCACTTGCCACTTTAAACTTCCATCCCATTCTTCAATCTCTTACATTAGCATCTCACACTGTTCCAATGAAACTCAAGGAACAGCATCTCATCTTTCTATTAAGCAGTTTAAAGTCTTCCAACCATAACATCAAGATTAACCACTTTAGATCTTAATTACCATTCCCATTTTCTCATATAGCAGTTTCTGGTCACAGAAGAATGGCTTCACCAGAGCCACTAGGATTTTTAGGGATATAGGTTGGTGCTTAGGGTGGTCTGCACCCCTGCGGTCTACTTACCTTTTGCCACCACATTCCTGGGTCATGGCAGCCTGCTCTTCTTTGCTAGATTTCCCATGCTTCCCTCTCTCACTGCCATTCTGTTGTAACCATTTCCACTTTTTCTGGACCAATCTTTTGTTTCTTTACAAGTCATCATCATCTTTGTCAATGAATCACTCCTGCCCTCCACAGACCTTCCCCTTAGTCATTTCCTTCCTTCTCCCCGCACTTTTCCTTGACTCTGTACTAGTGTAACAGCTATTAATCTCCAACGTCTTCCAATTCTGACGAAAGCTCACCAAGCTGAAGTGTTAAATCTGTTTCTGTCTCCACAGGTGCTGCCTAACCTATTGGAGTATTTCCAACGTTTTCTTATTTGATTTCAGATTTCCACCATTCACAGTATTTTGCTTTTGTTTTACTATCAATTCTGTTTCTAAAGAATTCCAATAAATTTCTCAGACATAAGCTGCCTTTCACAAAATTGTTTTGGTTTGGAATTATTGCCTTTATTTCTGTTGGATCCTCCTTAATTGCTTCCTTCAGTGCCCTTCCCACCATAATGTGTTCTACACCTTTTAAACACTGGAGCAGCATTCAATATTGTACAGTCATGTACAATCACCTCCATATTTAATAAGCTGCAAAAATTGGGGGAGATGATGGCGTAGTGGTAATGTCACTAGACTAGTAATCCAGCAGCCTGAGTTAATGTCCTGGGGACACGGGATCAAATCCCACCTCGGCAGCTGGTGAAATTTAAATTCAATTAATTAAAATCTGGAATTGAAAGCTAGTCTCAGTAATGGTGTCATGAAACTATCACCAATTGTTATCAAAACTCATCAGGTTTACTAATGTTCTACAGGGAAGGAAATCTGCTGCCCTTACCTGCTCTGGCCTCTATGTGACTCCTGACCCACAGCAATGTGGTGGACTCTTAACTGCCCTCTGAAATGGTTTAGCAAGCCACTTAGGGCAATTAGGGATGGGCAATAAATGCTGTCCTTGCCAGTGATGCCCACATCCCAAGAAAGGATTAAAAAAGTTCAGCTACGACTTCCTCTACTTCTATTGGCATTTCCTTAAGTACATTTGAGTTTGTTCCAACTGGCCCTGCTGGTCTCTGAGCATTTGTCGGGGATGAAATGTCTTGGGGAGAATACTCTGAATTTCAAGCACAGCCCACTATCTACATGGAAAGAATCTATTTATCATACAATAAAAGTCTTGAATATAGCATACATGTCTTGTAAGTGTAACATTTACTGTCAGTTTATTCCATCATGCCTAGCTGTAAATCTTTTCTGTCACACTAAAACTATTTTTAAGGCTGCTTCTTCTGCATACTTCTTATTGATAGATTCTTGTTCTTTGACTGTAACTGACTCCCAAAGTGATCCTCTAAACTGCATCTCCCAACTCTGTACTGCTCTCCCTTTTCTCCTTAGCCCAGTAGGCCTGCAGAGTAAAGAGAACACTCAGCAATATTAATAACTTTTAAAAATGATTCACTTCTGCCTGACCTCAACTGCTGCTTCCTCACCCTCTTCTGCTTCAGCCACTGCTGTTTACTGGGCCTTGTAAGAAAGCTGGGTTTTGATATCCTGACAAATATATGCCGAGGAAACAGACAAATTCTTAACACCCTCTCCAGGAACTGTCGAAGGTTTACTTCCCAGCGTAGGGTGAGGGAGATGCTCAAGTCAACTGGCAAAACCACATTACATTAACCAGTGCAGATTCAAATTAAGTTTTTATTCAATCCTTGATTGGGATACCCACAAGCTCCGAAGTGAATAAAATAATGCTTTCTTGCCAAATCATCAAGGAAGATGTCAGACAACTGGTCATGCACAATAAGGCTATTTATTGGTTTGGAAATCACATCTCATGGTTTAAAATGGGTACTCAAACATTGAAAAGATATAAGTAGATATAATTAGAGTTATCCAGCAGTTTTAATAGCAAATCATTAATGGGCAGATTAATTAACAAAATAATTAACCAAAATTATACAGGATATCACTATAAATCAGTTTTCGTGGAAACTGAAGCCGGGATCTTGAGGAGGTGACGGGCCTCCCGGCGCTGGGCTGAAATGGCAGGGGGAGCCCCGCCATGGGCTTTTTGCACCCTTGCCCCTAGTGTGATCCTCCGCTGTTCCAGAAGCAAAGTTTCCAGTGCCGGGAGCTCCATCCCTTTAAAGATGGTGATCCTGCCTACAAGAGCTGCCAGCCAATCAGAGGGCTGGCAGCACAGCAGTATGAGCAGTGGTCACTGCTGGTATTGCAGAGGCCTTGGACCCAGGCCCAACGCTGGAACCCCAGACCTCAAGTAACTGAGGCAGGGTCACTGGGGCCAGTCCAGAAGGCCCCAGTGAAGGGATGAGGGTTTGGGTGTGTCCAGGGGGATGGGGGGTCCATGGAGGTGAAGGTTTTGCCAGCAGGGCAGACCCCCACCCACCAAGTCCGCAAGGAGGGCACCTGGACCTCCAACCTCTGCCACCCATCGCAATTCTATGGACCCCTGCTGCCTCTGACCCCGGCTCAGGGGCAGGCCATAAAATCCAGCCCTGAGTATTAATTATAGTAGTGATCACAGTCTGTGGGCAGGATTTATAGTCCCCACCTGGGCCGGGAACAGAAGCAGGCAGGCGATAAAAATAGTACTGCTAGCATGCTGATTCCCTGCTCCATCCCACCCCTGGGTCATTTTCCCGGAGGTGGGATTGGTGGGGTTGGGGGGGAGGGGATAGGGCTACTTGCCCGCAGGAGATGAGTATCCAATTCAGCTTGTTAAGGGCCACTTAAGGCCTATTGCAGGAGGCCGACTGAAATTTTCCAATTAGCCTCCATGTTTCCAGAGGCAGCTGTGGCCGGTTTAACTGCCTAGAGGTGGCCACCCAGTGGCAGTACTGGGGACCAGCACTCAAGACAGGCTTAGAAGCCCTCCTTACCTCCCTACCTGCCTGGGCTGCAGTAGCAGCTCAGATACTTGACATTCTACTGGACAGATTATATCCTCCAGGTCTGGGCAGTCAGCAATGTTTCAGAGTTTATGCAACCTTGTCTTGATGAGCGCTGTGATTGACTCAATCCCCTTCCTTTGCTGGGATGCCGAAGTTAAGTTCTGGAGTGTTGAGTCGATGAGATAACACCTGACAGCAGAGTTCCACTTAAATCTTCATGTCTGGCTGAACACACCTTATACGCAAACAATAATATCTGAGCTAGTTCCCCGCTCCCTCTGACCCCGGATACTTAAGTGATACTTTTCTCTGGGCTAGTACAGTCTCACAAGCTAACTCAATATTTTACTTCTTGTCCTAATATGCTGGAGTGACCCCTTTTCTACTTCTGTCAGATAAAGGTTCTCACAGAGCAAACAGAACCTAAACAGACTGCTACTCCTACAAAGACAAAGGGGGAAATAGCTTGGTCTGACTATTATTGAACTAGTTCTAGAAAAAGATTACTGTAGACTATCCAAATAAGTTGCTACTCTTATTTACTCTGAAGGGGTGTAGAAGTCCTCTAATTTATACCTTAATTTCAAAGGGAAGACTCCTCACCTTCACTTAAGCAATTAGCGTGACACATGTCCTAAAGGTCTCTCCCCCGCCCCCTGCATCCTTCACCCTTCCATTTGTTTTGTCCATCAATGGAGCCATGTGGCTGTCACTGGGTTACTGGAAAATTACCTTTCTTAGAGCGGGAAGATATTCTGTTTCTGGTTTTTACAATCCTCCTACTGATCCGTCTTACATTTCACAAGGGTTTTTCGTACAAATGGAGAGGTGTAATATGTTTATACCCCTAAGTGTTATTCTAAGTGGTTTGAGGTATGGATAATGGCTTCTCATTCTGGTAAGAATGTTGATAGTCTTACCGGTATACTGGCTTTAATCAGCTGATGGCTTTTCCACTACTTGAACTGGCTGAGAGCTTGTCTTAGATAAAAGTCTTCCCAGCATTCAGTCAATAGCTGAGCTCCATTTTTTGTGGGTAACTTTCAAGCTAAGAACTCCATTTTAGGCAATCTTGAAGGCAATTTACAGGGCACATTTCCTAAAACCTCACCCCAACTACCAGGAAAGCTATGTCGTAAGAACATTATTACAGTGACAGCCCATTCCCAGCTTAGTGCTGGAAAACTGGCTTATAATTAAATAAATCTTGAGAACTTTGGCTGGAATTTTATGGTAGGCGGACGGGAGCCGGCCACCAACTGAGAAGTCGGTGGTGAACCTGCTTCCGCCTCACCAGGGGATCCGACCCATATTTTGCGGGTCCCCGGGCTTCAATTAGTGTGAGGCGAGACTTCCACCTGCTTGAGGTAGGAAGTCCCGCCTAATAGAGCTGCCGGCCAATCAGCGGGCCGGCAGCTCTTAGTCCCAGCAGCGTCGCTGGGAGAGGTGGCCACTGCTGGGACTATAGTCCGGCATGAAGACAAGATGCCTGGGAGCCGGGAGAGAAGGTAAGTTTTGGTTGCCTCATTGGGGGTAATCAGTCGGGCCCCAGCGAGGCAAGGGCGGTCGATTGGGGGGAAGGGAGGCATGTTGGGCCTTGGGGGTAGTTGGGGTAGCGGGTGCGGCCCGATCATGAGGACCACCCTTGGACGCTCGGAAGCCACCTGGTTTCGTTAGGCGGCTTCTTCTGGTTCCAGGACGCCCGCTTGCCATGCGTAAAATCCGCGTGGAGGCAGGCAAAGGTCCTTAAGTGGCCATTAAGTGAATCAATGAATAACAACACAGGCTACCAACTATTGACTAAAGTAGCAGCAATACCTAAAGCTATAAACATATAATTAAATCAATCAGAAATCTGAAAACTACAAATAATCAAATAAAAAATTATTAATGTCTTAGGCTGAAAATAAATAAATAGACATGAATGACAGGGCAAAAGATAGGGCAGGCACTGAGAGGTTGTTTCCCCTGGCTGGGACATCTAGAATACGGGGGAACAGTCTCAGGATAAGAAGTTGATTATTTAGGACTGAGCTGAGGAGAAATTTCTTCACTCAAAGGGTTGTGAATCTTTGGAATTTTCTACCCCAGTGGGTTGTGGATGCTCCATCGTTGAATATGTTTAAGGCTGGGATAAATAGATTTTTGGTCTCAGGGAATCAAGGGCTTTGGGGAGCAGGTGGGGAAGCGGAGTTGAAGCCCAAGATCAGCCATGACCATATTGAATTGTAGAGCAGGCTCAATGGGCCGTATGGTCTATTCCTGCTCCTATTTCTTATTTTTTTATGAATGTGATGAGGAATGGCTAATTAATGCTGTCTCCCATCCTTTCCCCCAACTCATTCCGCTCTAATCCCAGCTTCTCCTGCTCCAACCTGTTCCAAGACCCTTCACACTCTGCTGTGCTGCCCAGTTCCTCACTGTGCACCATGAACTCATTCAGAATGAGATTAGCCTAAACATGAGAGCTGCACTCCAGATGACCCATAAGCCATTCCTCCTCTGCATGTGCCAGCTGTGAGATCCGTGGAGGATCATCTCTGGTTTTCTCCCTCTCCCTCATGTTCTGTGTTCTCTTCTACAATGGGGGAAAGAACAGATCAAGGAATGACTGCAATGGCATGTGTTCACTTGATGGATGCAGTGCATTTAGTGAGGGTGACTATCAGAGAGAGTCGAGACATTGCATAAGGAAGAGAGTGAGTGGGAGTGGTGGATAGATAGATGGGGATGTGAGGGTGCACAGAAAGAGAAGGATCGGTAGGTGTGCAAGGTAAGTGTGAGAAGTGATGTGATAGAGTAAGTTTGAAAGGCAGAGTGAGGGGGTGGGGTGGTGCACACAGCAGGATGTAGATTAATGTGCAACTCTACTCACCTTTCCTGATCTGATTAGGTCATTAAATCACTTCCTGCATGGAATCCAGGAGTGTGGCACAATGCTGCTGCTGCTGATCTCCTGAGCCAGCTTAAGCCACATCTTCTGTGTGGCAGCAGCAGGTTCCTTCCTCCCTTGCTGGGAAAGAGTAGCTCTCTCCAGCTCCTCACTGCCCTCTGCCATGTATCAAACAAGACGTGGTTGAAGCGGGCGCAGTCTTTGATCATCCTGAGCCCATTATGAAATTGCTGTGCCTGTGCCAAATTCTCCAAATTTCATCTTCGGATTAGCCCTTTAAATTCTAGAATTGAGATTGCGTCATGTGGGGTCCTCATCGCCCTTGCTGCGACCTTGATGCCAATCCCCAGATGTAAGATGATAATGAGGAAGCTGCATTAAAATGCCACAGTCAGAGGCACTGGAATTACTTCTGAGTTTTCCGTGAGCTATATCGGACCTTCCCACTCCCAACGACCTCTGAGTTAATATTGCGGCTTATGATTCTATGATTTCTATCTCATTATTAGCAACTGTGTTTTGCCTTATTCCCCAGCATCACTCACTGTTCAAGAAGCAGACCTTGATCAGGTCCAAGCACTAGCTTTTTGAAGATTCTCATCCCTTCTTTTTCTTCTCATTAACGACGATTGAAATCTTCCATAATTACCAACCTATTTCTTGATGCACTTTTTACTTCTTCAAGTAATTCCATGTCAATTTTCTCCTCCCTTTGAAGTGATCTATACCAATTCCTAATTATTAGCTTTTGTCCCATTGTGCCACACAGTTCCACCAAACCTGACTCTGAACTGATAACTGATTAGCTTTGAACTGGTTTCAAAAGTGGCTTTGTAATTTCATGGTTTCTGTCTTCCTGCTGATTAAACCACCTTGTTGATAGAGTAGGATCATTTTACCAGCAGGAGGGTGAAACCAGCAGTCAAAAACTACAATCTGACAGTCTTAAAGCCCTCATGTTCCACCCTGCACTGACTGTGAAGTGGTTATCTCACATTTGTCTCCTTAGTGTCTTCTGGATTTGGAAAGGATGGGGAGTGGGGTACATTATTTTAACATAATATTGCTCAAGTTGCTGTAGATTATGTGTGGATTGACATATAATTTTAAAAGAAAAATGTCTGAAAATCTTTTTACAGATACACAAAAAGCTCTGTACCTATAATATGGAGCAGAACCACATCACACTATGGATATTATGAGTAGCAGAAATGCTTATGGCATTCCAACAGCAATCAAGCTGTTTTCACTGCTGCTGGTTTGCTTTCATGGAGTTGAATTAAATCATACATATCTAGTTGTAAAGCAAAATCTCACTTTGCATTTGTGTCAATAAATCAGGTATGACGTCCCTCTTCTGATAAATTGTAAATCCTGCCTTATCAGCAATTCTACTCAGCTCCAAAATTACTGCTATTAACCCGCCTTAAGAATTTTAACATTTATAACCATTCTCAATTTCAACTAGGCCTATGTTCAGCCAGTTACATGTATCCTCTCATTCCACACATAACGTGATCTTTCAGAATTTAAATTCATGTAAAAAGCAATCTTATCATGTTCCTATCAATTACTTGTTTAATTACACATGCATTCCTCTCTTTGTTCTGAGTAAAATCATTTCATTTTTTTAACTTAATTAACAACAACTAATTGCTCGATTTCATTCTGTCAGTTCTCCCCTTGCTAATTATGGTTGAAATCAATAGCAATTATTGCTTTAAGAGTCTAAACCATTAGTTTTGCACCCCACAGCAACCACCCCCCCCCCCCCCACCAAAATCTGGTTATGTCTAGACTGTCTGTCCTGCAAAACGTCTGGTTCACCCAGGAAGCAAATTCAATCCCCTCCAGTCAATAACACTTTAATAACCATTTAGTCAAGTCAGCTATCCTGTTTCATGCCTCCAAATAACATTGCAAGCAACTCAGGTGCCTTCAGTCTTCAGTTTCACCTTAGCCACCATATGTTTGTGCAGATGATTCTATCTATAATGAACCAGCTCATGATGAATTCTCTCTTGGAGATGTTAAAGAATGAACCTGAGAGATGGAACCATTTACAATGTCACCAGCACGGGGACTAAAGAGGAAGTTAGATAGTCAAGATTAGCGGAACAGGAAGAGGAGGTGGGTCTCAGGAACAAGATGAACTCAAAGTGTATGAGGGAAGGTCGGAGAGAAACTACAGGTGTATTAGAGGTCTAGGACAGAAGGGAGCCTGGAGGAATGTTTGGCTTGGTGAGCAAAGGAGAGGCGAGGAGTAGATAAGGCAACTGAACAGCTGATCTCAATTGAGGTGACAAAGTAGTCCATGTCACAGGATAAAGTGGAGTGGCTGAGTTAAAAGGGGTTAAGGAGGTTGTTGGTAGTGGGCAAATGAATCATGGAGTTGTCATTACTTTCTAGGATGACCCTGGAGCAATGGGTGGTTTTGGCAGAGGAATGTGAGGCCGATAGTACATGAGAAGGTCTAGCCAGCTTTGTGTGATGGATGGCTAAACCAGATGTGAGCTATTGTTTTCTTATTCGTGTCCCTTGGACTTGAAGGAGTAATAATGAGGGCCCCATCAGAAGAAATCATCAGGATGGGAAAGAGTAAAGATATCACTGGAGACAAATGAATTAGAGGTAAGAGTAAAGCAGTGGTTGGCCAGATTGACAACTACAAAGGCATCGTGGTGAATAAAAGGCCATTATTTAACTATCTGACAGATTTAAAGTGCAATTGGAAGTAACTTGGGGGAAAGTTATTTCTCAGGGTGAATTCAGAAAGATGATGAGATGAAACTGATAAGTGGGTAGTGATCAGATTTGTTTGGTTGGCCTTGCCTGATTTCAAGACCATTGGAGGAGAGACGCCATGTATGATGGCAAGGTTGTAGGGTGTGAGAGTCCCCTGCGAAGTCTCACTCAGGTTCGGAGCCGTACTCTAGATGTAACAGGAATGAGTGAATAAATACCAAATAATGTGTAAAAACAGTAATTTTATTGAGTAATTATCAAGTAATTATTAAACAATTATTAATGATAGAAAGGAAAGAAAGATAACCTTATTAAAAAGATAGGAAGGAAAGGTGTATAGTAAGACAATAAAACTTCTAGCACACTGCTAATAACCCCAAATTAGCCTGTTCATGACAACTCCCTAAAATGGTACTGTTCCCCCTTTGTACATACATCACCAAGTCTCTGGAGAACCTTGCACTGGGGTGGACTCTCCGGTCAGTCAATCTGTCGACGTCCCTTCCTCCGTAGTTTCAGTGGATGATTAGTCCACTCCGGCTGCAGCCCCGATCAATGAATGTTATTCCCCTTTAAGTCTAGCTTCTCGACGTTTCCATCCAGACTTTCTCAAAACAAAGGTCCGACAACCATGAGTCCTTATCAAATTCTTCTCACAGGCACTACGAGGCCGATCAGGCTGTTGACACATCCTTTGATGGTGTCTCTCGCCAGCTATCAATTAGGTTATACTGTCCATCAATTAAATGCCAACTTCTGATACCACACCATAGTGAACCACCCATGTGCAACATTGTCCTCGCTTGTAGTTCAAGAGTCATTGAATACTGTAAGAACTGACTTCTGTTTAAACAATGAGAAAGCAACTGGTATTTTCAAGAAGAGAAAAACAGTAGTTTAGACAAAACAACAGCTGTGCATGGCCTAGCCTGACCAGCATGAAAAAAAAGAAGTTCTTGGAAAAATACAAGTTCACAATTAATAATATACCATTGATCAGATAATTAATTAATTACTTGACTCAGAGCACAATCACACCTAGTTTTAAATCAATGTCTACAAAGTAACCTTTAAAAATTCACTACAGGTTTAATAGTTTTTTTTAATCAAAAGCAAAGCAGAATTAAAATGTAAAAATTTACAAAAAGTAGTGGCTGCAGGCCTCAGGCCTACAAGGTCAAGGGGATAGCTGTGAATGTGGGTAGGAGAGTTAATATGCAGAGAAGAGTGGAGGGCAGTGAAATCAGAGAAGAGAGAGCAAGGTTTTTGGAGATGGAGATTGAAGTCACTAAGGATGAAGAACTAGGACTGGAGGGAGGATATTCTAAGGAGAAACTCAGGATGGGGCTTGGGATCAGTAGAGAATGAGGATTTTTTAAAAAGGGTGAGAGAGGTGGAACAAGGAGAGGTTTGATGGACAGACCAAGGTGTGATTTGGTGACAGGACTAGTCTGTCATCATGATAGTTTGGGCAGAACAGGTGGTGGAAAGTATAGACAGGCAGGGAGGCTTCAGTAAGGATAAAGAGTCGCCACCTATGAGTCAAGTTTTGGTTAAAGCTGTGATGTTGCTGCAATCACCTGGGAGAAAAGAAGATGGCCGTGTTTGTTGGACGCCAATTATCTCAGCCCAGGACATCACTCCAGGAGTTCCTCAGGGTAGCATTCTAAGCCCAACTATCTTTAGCTGCTTCAGAATGTGCTTCCTGCCATCATAAGGTCAGAAGTGTGGATGTTTGCTGATGATTGTACAATGTTCAGTTCCATTCCCAATTCCTCAGATAATTTAGCAGACCATGTCCGCATGCAGCAAGACCTGAACAACATCTGATAATTAGCAAGCAACTTTAGTGCCACACAAGTGGCAGACAATGATAATCTGAAACAAGCAAGAGCCCAACCACCTCCCACCGAAGTTCAAATAGAGTTATATAGAGCCTAAAGCACAGAAATGGCTATTTGGCCCAAATGGTCTAGCCTGTGTTTATGCTCCACATGAGCCTCTTCCAACCCCAGCATGATCTAACCCTATCAGCATACCTTTCTATTCCTTTCTCTCTCATGTGCTTTTCTGTCTTCCCCTTAAATGTATCTATGCTCTTCACCTTAACTGTTCCTGAAGTCGAGCATTCCACATTCTTACCACTTTTTGGGTAAAGAAGTTTCTTCTGAATTTCCTGTTGGATTTATTAGTGACTATCTTATATTTATGACCTTTCATTTTGAACACTCCACAAGTGGACATGGATTTTAGCAAGGCTTTTGACAAGGTCCCACATGGTAGACTGGTTAAAAAAAAATCCCATGGGATCCAGGGAAATACAGCAAGGTGGATACAAAATTGGCTCAGTGGTAGGAAACAAAGGGTAATTGTTGATGGCTGTTTTAGCGACTGAGGGCTGTTTTTGTGGTATATAGTAATGATTTGGATGTAAATGTAGGGGGCATGATCAAGAAGTTTACAGACGACACAAAGATTGGCTGTGTGGTAGATAGCCAGGAGGATAGCTGTAGGCTGCAGGAAGATATTGATGGCTGGTCAGATGGGCAGAAAAGTGGCAAATGGAATTCAACCTGGAGAAATGTGAGGTGATGCATTTTGGGAGGTCAAACAAGGTAAAGGAATACACGATTAATGGGAAAATACTGAGAAGTGTAGAGGAAGTAAGGGACCTTGGAATGAATGTCCACAGATCCCTGAAGGTAGTAGGACAGGTCAATAAGGTGGTTAAGAAGGCATATGGAATCCTTTCCTTTATTAGCTGAGGTATAGACTACAAGAGCAGGGAGGTTATGCTGGAACTGTATAACTCATTGGTTAGGCCACAACTTGAGTACTGTGTGCAGTTCTGGTCACCTAATTACAGAAATGATGTAATTGCACCAGAGAGGGTACAGAAGAGATTTATGAGGATGTTGCCGGGACTGGAAAAATGCAGCTATGAGGAAAGATTGGAAAGGCTGGGGTTGTTTTCCTTGGAACAGAGAAAGCTGAGGGGAGATCTGATTGAAATGTACGAAATTTTGAGGGGCCTGGATAGAGTGGAGATGAAGGGTCTATTCACCTTAGCAGCGAGGTTTGTGACGAGGGGGCATAGTTTTAAAGTCATTGGTAGAATAATTAGAGGGGAGATGAGGAAAACCTTTTTCACCCAGAGGGTGGTGGGGGTCTGGAACTCACTGCCTGAAAGGATAGTTGAGGCAGAGACCCTCAACTCATTCAGAAGGAGTCTGTAGGGCTACGGACCAAATGCTGGAAGGTGGGGTTAGAATAGGTGAATCGTTTTTTGGCCGGCACAGACATGATGAGCCAAGTGGCCTCTTTCTGTGCCTTAAACTCTCTATGATTCTATTCTATGGACACATTATCTCCCTGTCTACCAAATCAAACATTTTCATTATCTTCAAAACCTCTATCAGGTCACCCTCAGCCTTCACCTTGCTTGAGGAAAAAGCCCCAGGTCAGCCATTCATGATAAGTATATCCTCTAAGTTCTGGTATCACCCTTGCAAATTTTTTTTGCACCTTGTCCATTGTCTCTCTATCCCTTTTATAATATGGAGACCAAAACTGTGCACAGTAGTCCAAGTGTGGTCTAACTAAGATTCTACACAGGTTCAATATAATTTCTCTACTTTACAATTCTATCCCTGTAGAAATGAACCCCAGTGCTTGATTTGCCTTTTTATTGGCCTTATTAACCTGTGTTGCTGTTTTCGTGATTTGCGTATCTGTACCCCTCGATCCCTTTGCTCTTCTACCCCATTTTGGCAAGAATTTTACGTTGGGTCGGAGGCCCCGTCCACCAGCGAAACAGTCGGGGGCAAGCCTGCCTCTGCTGAGCCTGGGGGCCAAGCCGGGATTTTATGCTCCCCAGGCCCTTAATTAGATTTGGAAGGGACTTCCACCTTCCTGAGCCAGGACGTCCCACCTCCAAGAGTTGCTGGCCAATCAGTGGGCTGGCAGCTCACAGTCCCAGCAGCGCCATTGGGAGCAGTGGCCACTGCTCGGACTGCACCCAGCCAACAGCAGGATCGTGGACTTTGGCCCTGGAAGAAATGAAAGCTTTGGAGCCTCGCCTGGGACAATCAGTCAGGCCCCGGCGAGGCAAGAGGGGTCGGGTTTGGGGGGGGGGAGTTTTATTACAGTCAGGGCAGTTTTACCTGGCGGCCTTTGGTGGGGCCCAAGACGCCCGCCCGCCACTGGTAAAGTACAAGCGGTGGCAGGTGAAGGCCCTTAAGTGGCAGTTAATTGGCCAGTTAAGGGCCTTGATTGGCCTCGGGTGGGTGGGCCGTTTCATGCCGCCGCTGCCCCTGGTAAAATTGCAGTGGGGTGGGAAGGCGTTGAGAACAGTACCCCCAACCTCCCATTCCATTTTACAACCCCCCCCCCCCCGCACCCCCCCCCCCACCTCCCCCGTCACCAGCCTGCTCCTGTGGGGGGCGTAAAATTCCTTAGATTCTTATTGTCCAAGAAATATGTAGTCTCTTTATTCTTCCATTAAAATGACCACCACAAATTTATTATGGATGCAAGTTTATTAAAATTGGAAGAGCATGGAGCTCCACGGGAACAGCCTCAAGCATTTAAACAGAGCAGCAGCAGACTGTCGAGAGAGTGAAGAGCACTGTGGGAGTGCCCCCAAGTATTTAAATAGCAACATGCCAGAGTAATAGCAGAGAGCAGAAAACAAACTCTGAGTAAATTTGCAAAAGTGATGTTTCAGTCAACAAAGTGCAGGGGCCCGTGAAAGCCAATGTATACTCTTTAATTTGAATTTTAAGAACATAAAAACATAAGAGCTCGGAGCAGGAGTAGGCAATTCAGCCCCACGAGCCTGCTCCGCCATTCAGTACGATCATGGCTGATCTCATCTCAGCCTCAACTACACTTTCCTGCCTGTTCTCCATAACCCTTCAACCCATTTCTAATTAAAAATCGTCTATCTCCGCCTTAAATTTACTCAATGTCCCGGCATCCGCCGCACTCTGGGGTAGTGAATTCCACAGATTCACGACCCTTTGAGAGAAGTAATTTCTCCTCATCTCTGTTTTAAATCTGCTACCTCTTATCCTAAAACTATGACCTCTAGTTCTAGATTGCTCCACCAGAGGAAACATCCTCTCTATGTCTACTTTGTCAATCCCCTTAATCATCATTTATACCTTAATTAGATCTCCTCTCATTCTTCTAAACTTCAGAAAGTAAAGGCCTAAACTGCTCAATCTCTCTTCATAAGACAAGACCCCTATCTCTGGAATCAATCTAATGAACCTCCTCTGAACTGCCTCCAATGCAACTACATCCTTTCTCAAGTAAGGGGACCAAAATTGTATGCAATACTCCAGGTGCGGTCTCACCAATGCCTTGTACAGTTGCAACAACACTTCCCTACTTTTATACTCTATTCATTTAGCAATAAATGCCAATATTCCATTTGCCTTCCTTATCACCTGCTGTACCTGCAAACTAGTTTTCTGCGATTCATACACGAGGACACCCAGATCCCGCTGCACCGAAGCACTCTGAAGTTTCTCTCCATTTAGATAATAATTTGCTTTTCTATTCTTCCAACCAAAATGAATAACCTCACACTTATCCACGTTAAAATCCATCTGCCAGATTTTGGCCCATTTATCTAATCTTTCCATACCCATTTGTAGATTTCTTATTTCTTTGTTGCAGCTTACTGTCCCACCTATTTTAGTGTCATCTGCAAATTTGGCTATAGTACCTTCTATCCCTGCATCCAAGTCATTTATATGGATTGTAAATAGTTGGGGCCCAAGGACCGAACCCTGTGGCAACCCACTAGTTACATCTTGCCAACCAGAAAAAGACCCATTTATCCCGACTTTCTGTTTTCTGTTGGTTAGTCAATCCTCTATCCAAGCTAATAAATTGCCCCAACCCCATGTGAACTTACCTTGTGTATTAACCTTTTGTGCGGCACCTTATCAAATGTCTTCTGGAAGTCCAGATATACTATATCTACAGGATCCCCATTATCCACTTTGCTTGTTACAGCTTCGAAGAACTCTAGCAAATTAGTCAAACACGATTTACCCTTCATAAAACCATGCTGACTCTGATGGATTGCGTTTTGACTTTCTAAGTGTCCTGTTATTACTTCCTTAATAATGGATTCTAACAATTTCCCAACGACAGATGTTAAACTAACTGGTCTATAGTTTCCTACTTTCTGCCTCTGTCCCTTTAGAATAAGGGCGTTATATTAGCTTTTTTCCAATCCACTGGAACCTTTCCTGTATCCAGAGAATTTTGGAATATTATAACCAATGGATCCACTATCTCCACTGCCACTTCCTTTAAGACCCTAGGATGTAGGCCATCAGGCCCTGGGGACTTGTCCACCTTCAACCTCAATAGTTTGCTCAGTACTTTTTCCCTAGTGATGATGATTGTTCTAAGTTCCTCCCTTTCTATAACCTCTGCATTACCTGGTACTATTGGGATGGTACTAGTGTCCTCCACTGTGAAAACTGAAGCAAAATACTGATTTAGTGTGATTATCATTGATTAATAACTATCTTAAAAAGGGAAAATAAATAAATAAGTTGTAATCATAGAGATGAATTAATCACTAACTGATATGGACTCTATCTGAATTGGAATGAGGCCAGTGTCCTATCAGAAAGGTTAAATAAGGATGTGGCAAAGGATTTCAACCAGTAAGACAGCAGGGAGAGGAGGGGGGCGGGGTGGGGGTGGGGGTTGGGTTGGTGAGGGGAGGGGAAGGAGCTGCCAAAAATGAAACAGAGCATTGTGGCAGTGCCTTCACTATATGGATTGCAACATTTAATGAAAACCCACCACCACATGGGATGGGCAATAATTGTTAAATTAGAGAGGGTAATTTAAAGTCAGATCAGGTCCAGAAAGAGAAAGAAAGAGAGGAAACGAAAGACTGGATTAAGAGAAACAAGAGACAGAAAGGAAAAGTAAGAAAAAATGCAAAAGTTTAAAATTTGACATTTTTTTAATCTTAAACAAAAATTTACTACATGCAGGAATGAGACTAAATAGTTTAAGTTGTTCCCTTTCTGGGCTGGAAAGATTGATTTGCATTACACAATCAATTATCAGGTCATGAAAAGGTCTTTGAGGGAGGATGGGGCCATTGGAATTGTCGCAGCAAAACCTAAGAACCAAGAACTGCGAAATGCAGGAAGCCAGATAAGGGTGAAAGGTAAATCCACAGAATCAGTGCAGATCAGGGAAGTGGTCCCAGAACAGCTGTGGGGAGGTGCAGAGCCCACAAGGGCAGGTGTAGCAAAAGAAGCTTGAGAAGCCAAACCAACCCAGTCGAGTGAATGGTGATAGAAGAGTTGTGAAGGATGTGTGCTGTTAGACGTCAGAGGAAACAAACGGTAAGCGATAAAGCAAGGATCATTCGGCAACAAGACAGCAGAATCCAGATCAGGATGGGAACAGCAGATATGGATCAGAGTCAGCTCAGTGTAGAATGAAAAATTAAGTCAGCCTATTTCATCAAGTGTCTCTGCTATGCTGACTGACCTAACCTTTCCCCATCAAGTACTGCACACCCATTGTAGTATTCAGAAATCCAATACCCCATCTAAACTAGAATTACTTAGAATTTTATAGCACAGAAACAGACCATTCAGCCCAATAGGTCTATGCTGGTCTTTATGGTCCATACAGGTCTCCTCCGACCTTGTTTCATTTCACCCTATCAACATATCAGCTACACTATGGAAGTGCCTCTGATGGGAAGCACTGTTGAAGCATTTCAGTGCTGTAAGTGCCTCTGAAGTTACAGTAGTAGGCATCTGTCCATCTCGGAAGACGATGGACTGCACCCGGGATGTCTGAGTTAAACATCGTCTGTTATGGCTGTAGAGGCCAGCTCGTGAGTGGCACAGATGAATATTGTTGGCCCGAGGTTGACTGATGTTTTTTCCTTCTGCCGAGTTACAGAACATTATCTTTTAAATGGATTTCAATGCCTGCCTCCAGAGGTGGAAAGACAGTAAATGTAATTGGTGGTTTCACATCACTGGCCTGTGCACTGCTCCTTTGAATCTACCCACAAATGAAGTTGGACAATTTCACTGCATCATGCATCCTCAGCATAATTCCAATCTAAATGTGGTTTGGGTACGAGTATTTCGCATTCCCTGCAGCTCAACCTTTCATTTCGTGAACAGATTTTTGAAGATTGATTGGGTCCTTTGGGGAGGAGCATTAACAGAAAATTTCAGTAATAAAGGAAGAAATAATAGAAGCATTATCAGTAAATCAGAGAGAATAATAACTTTTAGAAGTTCAAGAAGAAAGGACACAGAATGGACAGACAATTCTAGGTTTAGTAAAGGAAGCGAGACACAACAATGTAAAAGATTTGAATAACGACCAAACAGCCAAAAAGACCTTGGGCTGGATTTTCACCTGTGATTTCACTTCTAATGGGGTTGAGCAGTGGAAGAAGAGGCACAATCCATCCATAAGACCTACACCCCATATCGGCTCAATGTCTGCTGTCTCTGCCAAAGCCACCACTGGCCACCCTTTCCTGCCCACTCCATGAACCCCAGTTATCACCACTCCCCAGGATCATCACGTGGAAGGCAGCATTAGGATCCCCAAAGCACAGTACTAGCCCTGACTCGATCCCTCAGTGGATGAAGTTGGCCTTGGAATGGACTTCTCGCCCATCAATCTGGCCTGTACATACTGTCCTGTGTAGATCTCAGTCTCCACTAAGGCCCGCTAGACTGCTGATTTCCTCACCTTTGGAGTTGTTTTGCCATTTAAATACATGGTGACCTCTTCTAATGCTGCAATGGTAGTCTTGCTACACCACCACCACCACCCCCCCCCTCCCCCACCGCACCCCCCCCCAACCACACTCAGCACAAAAGTTTTTACAGAGGGGCACTGGTGGCCTCTTTCATATCAGCATGAATCCTGCAGGAACATGCCATTCATTTTCAATGACCCCATCCCAGAGTAATGGTTTGAGGCTAAGGCAGAGTCTGAGAGGCAAGCAGAAGTTCCACTGGAATGCAACCATGAAGAGAATCCAGACCTTGGTTTCAAAAATTAAGGAAGGAGTAAAATGGAATTTCCACTGACAATTTACTCATTAACAAGTTGCAACCAATAGTAGTTTCAAAATTCATAGCAATGTTTATGCTACCAGAGGCATACACACAAATAAATGTGGTGGTTTTGCCTGAGGCTTTAACAGCAAAATAAATTCAAAGCAACTTGCCACCTAAGGCAGAGGAAACCATGTCCATTCTCCACCATTGGGCTGAGCAACTGAAGCACCAAACTTACCCTATCGCGGTCAGAGAAGTTATTTTGTTCACAGTCTGATACATTTATATGAGTTACACAAACCCAAAATCTAAGCAAAGTCTTAATGTGAATCTAACCACAGCTGCAAGTTTAATGACATTGGGGGTGAAATTGGTCACTGGCGCTAGCCAATCAGCAGCTGACTCTACACTCAGCCCAGCTTCCATCAAAAAAAAATCAAGCAGAGTGCAAAAAGAGTCGCCGCTTGGAGGATTGGAGTCAGCAGCAGCGGCGATGGCTGATAACTCAAAATGGGGGAAGAGCAGACCTTCCCCAGTGTTTTCCAAAAAAACAGCAAGGAGTGATATCATAGAGGTTTAAACTAGGACTGGAAAACTACAAAATACTGTATTAATTTTACAGCTGAGCTTAATTAATAACATTTCAACAGGGGGAAGTATAGCAGTAAGTGAACTAATAACATCGGGGGTGTAATTAGTATTAGCACAGAGCAAGTCTAGAGTCATTAATTAAAATTGATAGTTTATACAAGGTACAAACTAGATTATAAAAGGAGAAATATAGATTTTTTTCTTAGATCATGGATAGACAGCTGAGAGCAGTTGCCTGCAATTCTTGCGCCATGTGGGAACTTCAGGATACATCATGTGTCTTGGGGGATCACGTATATGGGAAGTGTCTCTAGCTGCCTAAGTTTGAACTCAGAATTTCTGAGCTTGGCGGGCAGCTGGAGTCACTGCAGAGCATCAGGGAGGATGGGAGTTTCCTGGATCATACGTTCCAGGAGGTGATCCCCCCACAGGCAGTGGAAGTTTAGGATGGTAGATGGGTGGCCATCCAAAAGAGTAGGAAGAGGCAGTAGGTCAGGAGCCTTCAGGGTGTGTACCACTCTCAAATTCATACTCCGCTTTGGAGTCTGGTGGGAGTGACAGCACCTTGAAGGAGTGCAGTCTAGACCATGGCACCAATGGGCAAGGGATTGCACAGCAAGGAACAGCAAAGAGTAGAAACTCAATTGTTATTGGCGATTCCATAGTTAGGGGGACAGAGAGGCATTTTTGTAACTGTCATCATGAGTCCTGCATAGTGTATTGCCTCACTGGTACCACAGAGAGGATGCAGAATACTCTGCAGGGAGAAGGGAGTCAGCCAGAAGTTATGATATAGATTGGTACCAATGACATAAAAGGCTGGATTTTAAGAGCCCACCGCCGATCCTGGCGGCGGGTGAACAAAATAGTGGCCCGCATGCTGCTGCAATCTACTGCGCGGCAGCTCATTTAAATACCCGGGTCGGCCCGCCACCCCCCCGTAATCACGAGGAGGGTGCGGGCTTTCCTACACCAACAATGGCATCAGCTGCCTGTGCGCAGGTGCTGGTG
Organism: Heterodontus francisci; assembly: GCF_036365525.1. Lineage (NCBI taxonomy): Eukaryota > Metazoa > Chordata > Chondrichthyes > Heterodontiformes > Heterodontidae > Heterodontus > Heterodontus francisci. The sequence goes on from NC_090394.1 coordinate 48,602,498, forward strand.
CCATTTTTAAAGAGCAGCCAGCCCTGCCAGTGAATTTAATTTTTTAAAGTCATACCACTGCCCCCCAATACCATAACATTATGTATTTTCCCTTTCCCCCACAAAAATACTTACCTTTGAAATATGACCTTTCCCCCCATACTGTACAAAGTCTAAAGTTCTCCCCTCCCCACTATCCCCTACACTCACGATGATTATTTGACCCCCCCCATACTAAAAACATTAACTTCCCCCCCACCAGTGTCATGCCTGCTTTCTCCAGATGGGGAAATAAAGGCACGGGAGTGCCTGCCATCGTACTGAAGATCACAGCGGGCCTGTAAGATTTCAGGCAGGTTTATTTAAATATATTCATGGTGCTCATTTCACTACGCAAAGCCCAGTGACGGTGACACCGCCATGGAGCCTCGCAGCCGCTGGAAAGATTGGGCCCAGCCCTCCCACGTCAGGCTCCATGGCGGGCCTCTGCCGGAACGATCTTCTGGCACCCCCGGCCACGGAGCCCACTGTCAGGAGCCCTGTAAATACCAGCCCAAAAAGTACAGGTATTGAGGACCTACGGTCATATTTTCAGGAGCTAGGGAGGAAATTAAAACATAGGACCTCGGATGTAGTAATCACTGGATTATTGCCAATGCCACGTGGTAGCGAGAGAAGAAATAGGAAGACAGGGAGGATCAATGCACGGCCTGAGGCATGATGCAGGAGGAAGGGCTTCAGATTCTTGGGACATTGGGACCAGTTCTGAGGCAGGAGGCACCTATTCAAAAGGGACGGGTTGCACCTCAACAGGGACCAATGTCCTCACAGGAAGGTCCATTTGTGTGGTTAGGGAGGGTTAAAACTAAATTGGCAGGGGGATGGGCACCAGCACATAGAAGTAGAAAAGAGGAATAAGGTGTATAAAGGAGTGAGCATGTTGGATAATGCTCGAGCAGGAAGTAGTACCACATTAGATAGGAGCAGACTAAGGACTACAAGAACTACCGAGATGTGGCTGTAGGGTGACCAAGGGTGGAAACTGAATGTCCAAAGATCTTTGACATTTAGGAAGGATAGACAAAAAGGAAAAGGAGGTGGGATAGTGCTGTTAATAAAGGATGAGGTCAATACATTAGTGAGAGAGGATCTTAGAGCAGAAGATCAAGATGTGGTATCAGTTTAGGTGGAGCTAAGAAACAGCAAAGGGGAGCAAACATTGGTAGGAATTGTTTATAGGCCACCAAACAGTAATAGTAATATAGGACACAGTACAAATCATGAAATTAGAGCTGAATGTAACAAGGGTAATACAGTAATCATAGGGGATTTCAATCTACATATAGACTGGGTAAACCAGTTAGCACTAATGCTGTGGAGGATGAATTCCTGCATGTTTTTCTAGAACAGTATGTTGAGGAACCAACTAGAGAATGGGCTATTTTAGATTTAGTATTGTGCAATGAGAAAGGGTTAATTAACAATCTCGCTGTAAAGGCAAAAGTGACCATAATATGATAGAATTTTGCATTAATCCAAAACTAAGGTCTTAAATCTAAACAAAGGAAACTATGAAGGTATATGGGGCAAATTGGCTGTGATAGATTGGGAAACTACATTAATTGGTATGAATAGTAGAAGGGCAATGGTTAGCCTTTAAGGAGGCTAGCATTTAAGGAATTAATACATGGATTACAACAAATTTACATTCCCTTGAGGCACAAAATCCCAGCTGGAAAGGTGATCCAACCACGGCTAGCAGGAGAAGTTAAAGATTGTATTAGATCAAAGGACGAGGCTTATAAAGTTGCCAATAAAAGTAGTAAGCCTGAGAATTGGGAGCATTTTAGAATGCAGCAAAGGTGGACCAAGAAAGAGAGAATATGAAAGTAAACTCACGAGAAACATAAAAACAGACTGTAAAAGCTTCTATCGGTATGTAAAAAGGAAGAGATTAGTAAAGACAAATGTGGGCCCACTGCAGGCCGAGACAGGAGAATTTATAATGAGGAATAAGGAAATGGCAGAGAAACTAAACAAATACTTTGTGTCTGTCTTCACGGAGGAAGATACAAAAAACCTCCCAGGAATGCTAGAGAACCAAGGGACTAACGAGAATGAGGAACTGAAAGAAATTAGTATTAGTAAAAATGAAGTACTGGAAAAATTAATGGGACTGAAATTTGATAAATCCCCAGGACCTGATGATCTACATCCTAGAGTGTTAAAAGAGTTGGCTGTAGAGATAGCGGATGCGTCGGATGGTTATGTTCCAAAATTCTATACATTCTGGAACGATTCCTGCAGATTGGAAGGTAGCAAATGTAACCCCACTATTTCAGAAAGGAGGTAGAGAAAAAACAGAGAACTACAGACCTGTTAGCCTGACATCAGTAGTAGGGAAAATGCTAGAATCGATTATAAAGGATGTGCTAACTGGACACTTAGAAAATAATGGTAGGATTGGGCAGAGTCAACATGGATTTATGAAAGGGAAATCATGTTTGACAAACCTGTTAGAGTTTTTGAGGATGTAACTAGCAGAATAGATAAGGGGGAACCAGTGGATGTGGCATATTGGATTTTCAGAAGGCTTTCGATAAGGTCCCACACAGGTTAGTAAGCAAAATTAGAGCAAATGGGATTGGGGATAATATACTGGCATGCATTGAGAATTGGTTAATGGACAGAAAACAGAGAGCAGGAATAAACGGGTCATTCTCTACTTAGAAGGCTGTGATTAGTGGGGTACCGCAAGGATCAGTGCTTGGGACCCAGCTATTCACAATCTATATCAATGTTTTGGATGTGGGGACCAAATGTAATATCGCCAATTCTGATGATGACACAAAACTAGGTGGGAATGTGAGTTGTGAGGAGGATGCAAAGAGGCTTCAAGGGGATATAGACAGGCTAAGTGAATGGTGAAGAACATGGCAGATGGAATATAATGTGAAAAAATGTGAAGTCATTCACTTTGGTAGGAAAAACAGAAATGCAGAGTATTTCTTAAATGGTGAGAGACTGGGAAGTGTTGATGTCCACAGGGACCTGGGTGTCCTTGTTCATAAGTAACTGAAAGCTAACATGCAGGTGCAGCAAGCAATTAGGAAGGCAACTGGTATGTTGACCTTTATTGCAAGAGGATTTGAGTACAGGAGTAAATAAGTCTTGCTGCAATTGTACAGAGCCTTTGTGAGACCGCACCTGGAGTATTGTGTACAGTTTTTGGTCTCTTCACCTAAGGAAGGATATACTTTCCATAGAGGGAATGCAACAAAGGTTCACCAGATGATCGCTGTGATGGCGAAACTGTCCTATGAGGAGAGATTGAGGATTTTGGGCCTATATTCTCTAGAGTTTAGAAGAATGAAAGGTGATCTCATTAAAGCATACACAATTCTTACAGGTCTTGATGGGATAGATGCAGGAAAGATGTTTCCCCTGCCTAGGGGGTCTAGAATCAAGGGGCACAGTCTCAGAATAAGAGGTAGGCCATCTGGAACTGAGATGAGGAGTAATTTCTTCACTCAGAGGGTGGTGAATCTTTGGAATTTTCTACCCCAGAGGGCTGTAGAGGCTCAGTCATTGAGTTTATTCAAGATGGAGATTGACAGATTTCTATATGTTAAAGATATCAAAGGATATGGGGGCAGTGTGGATAAATGGCATTGAGGTAGAAGATCAGCCATGATCTAGTAGAATGGCAGATCAGGTTCAAGGGGCCAAATGCCTAATCCTGCTCCTATTTCTGATGTTCCTATGTTGGCGCCCCAACATATTCTAGGGTCTCGAGCAGGGTTATCCAACCTTTTCGGGTAAAGGGCCAAATTACGATTTTTGCTCAGTCCGGGGGACGGTGAGCAAATTTCAAAAGAAAAAGGCATTAAAAATGTATCTTACTAATAAAAACAACAAATGTGCATTTTTGTGAAGAAGCTTTAAATGAGAAGATTAATTTATTGACTTATTTTCTCATCACTATATTGAAAACTGATTTAGTGACATACCTGGCATTGTTCTTGCTTGCATAAGTAGTCAATCTCTGCCAGCACACTTGATGTAGCAATGCAGACTATTCTGGATAGATGTCCATCTGTCAGGAGAACCCTTGATCTCTCAGCCCCCTCTCCCTGCACTGTGTGTGTGTGTGTGTGTGTGTGTGTCTTGTTCTCTCTTCCCCTCATGCCCCCATCTCTAAGTTCAAGGGGCCACAGATTGAACATTCTGTGCAAAAGATGCAGGGGGAATATAAGGAAGCACTTTTTACATAGCGGGTGATAATGACCTGGAACTCGCTGCCCACAAGAGTAGTGGAAGTGGAGATGATCAATGACTTCAAGAGGAAGTTGGATGGCCACCTGAGAGAAATAGACTTGCAGGGCTATAGGGATCGAGCCAGGGAGTGGGACTGACTGCATAGCTCCTTGGAGAGCTGGCAAGGACTTGCTTACCAAATGGCCTCCTTCTGTGCAGTAAGTAAATGACTCTATGACTCTCTCTCCTCCCTCTCTCTGTCCATCTCCCCCTCTCTCTGTCTCTCTCTCCCCCTCTCCCTGTCTCTGTGTCCCTCTATCTCCCCCTCTCTTCCCCACCTCTCTCTCTCTCTTCCTCCTCTCTCTCTCCACACCCCCCACCCCATGTCTTCCGTGTTCCCTGCTCCATGTTCCCCATTCCCCGTTCAATGTTCCCCACTCAGCCTTCCCAGTTCCCCACTCAGTGTCCCCGGTTCCCTACTCCCTGATCAGTGTTCCCCACTCCCTGCAACAGCCATTCCCACAGCAGGATACTTACCATGCCTGTATTATTTAAGTTGGGGTGAGTGGAGGCCCAGTGTGCAGGATACAGGACATTTACTAAACCATGCGAAAGCAACAAGGGTGGCCAGTCCCAGGGTGCCTGTGCACATTCCACCAATCAGTGCTAACGCTGCCGAGACAGTCCCTGTCAGTCACAGGGAGTGACCAATCACAGACTGAGGTCCACCTGCCCATCAGACACAGGGCCCGCCTACACCCTCCACCTGACGTACAAGGGAGCTGTCAATCAGAGCTGAGGCACAGGCAGATTGGTGGGCTGGATGGAAACTCTAGGCGGGCCGGATTCTAGCCCACGGGCCGTATGTTGGACAACCCTGGTGTAGATTCTTCAGTATCATCATTCGACATCTCTCCATCAACCATCTTTACAGGCTTGCTTTTCTTCCTTCTAGCAAAAGATTTGCGTGCAAAGTGGTTCAGCTTCTTGCAGTTAGAGCACTGCTGTCCCTATGCTGGACATGCTTCTTTTTCCATCTTGTGGTGCCCCCCACAGCATTTACATCCAGTCCTCTGGTCTTGATCTTTCTGCTGGCCCTCCATCATTGACTTGTGCTTAGAAGATTTGGACTGCCTCTCAACATAGTGCACAGCCTCATCAGTTCTCTTCAGCTGTTGATTAGACACCTCAGAGCTTCTTCACATAGAGTCATAGTCATAGAGAGATACAGCACCGAAACAGGCCCTTTGGCGCACTGAGTCCGTGCTAACCATCAACCACCCATTTATACAAATCCCATTTTTCCCTCTTACATCCGCACCTTCCCTCAATTCTCCTACCAACACTAGGAGAATTTTTTTACAAAGGTCAATTTACTTATCAACCCACAAGTCTTTGGCATGTGGGAGGAAACTGGAGCACCTGGAGGAAACCCACATGGTCACAGGGAGAACTTGCAAACTCCACACAGACCCAGAACTGAACCCGGGTCACTGGAGCTGTGAGGCTGCAGTGCTAACCACTGCGCCATTGTGCCAACCAAAGATGTCAATACCTTTCTTGAGAGTAAGATTCTCTTCAAACCAGCATGTTCAAGCATCTGGGGGACCTGATAGAGGGAGATCTGTCTTTCATTCCTAAGCGAATGGAAGAGCCTGTGATGACCCATTTGCTGGAATACTGGTGCTGGATACATTTTCTGATGTAGGTGAAAAGATAGACTGAATGGTCTGTGCTGTGCAACCCCTATCAATGCTCCACTCAATGCAGGTAGTCAAGTCTTTCTTGGCAGCATTATGAGCTGCCTCTCAAGCTGCTTATATTGCTGCAGAGATCTCATTCATGGGAGCAGCCTATGCCGATCTTCCTTGAGCTTCCATCCTTTCCAAGGAATGCTGAAGTGAGAAGAAATTCTCATAAGTGGCACTGCATGTACAAACCAGACACATGCAACACATCTGGGAGACTGTCAGAAGGCCTGAGTTTGATACTCCATTAGCTTCCTTCATTTCAAAGCAGTTTCTGCATCTTCAAGCACCTCAACCAAGGTATAGTAACTCTGAACAGAGGCAGCATCATCCTCTTCCTCATGCCCTCTTGTGAGTTATGTAAAGTCCTGATGCTGTCTCTTCCCTATTAAAAGCCTGATGCCCTTAGGGCTTGACTCTGCCCTGGTCCTTGAAGTGATACAATGAATGGCAGTGTTGATGATGATATGGAACCAAAGCAGCAACTGAAATAGAATGGCTTCTCTTCCTCCATTTCATCAGGTACATCTGACTGTTTTTTGTTTATGTGGAGGACATAAATTAAATAGAATCTACATCCCAGTATCTATACTCCACACAAGCTTCCTCCCACTCTAATTATTACTTATTTTCATCTTCCCCTCATATGCCTCTATTCCATTTTCCCTCATGTATGCAAAATGGTTGATCCACAGCAAGTGAGGTTTAGCTTTTGTGGTGAATCCCCATTGAATTTCGAATCCAAATTAAAATGTTACCATTCAACAAATGAGCTGAAGTAAATCATCCAGAAATCAATGCCATTGTATTAGGTTTACTGAGAATTTAATCTTTCTGCAGGTGCCTCAGACATCAGAATTGTCCATCTATATACAAAGCAGCTGCCATCTGCTCACTAATCTCTCCTTCTCCAATTCCTGCTGTCACCAGATGGCATATCATTGAGACACCTCCTCCTCATTAACTCATGTATATTTTCTATTTCTCCCCCTGCAAAATTCTCTTTTTGGCATTATATACCATCTTTATTCTACAACATAAATGCAGCTAATATTCAATTTTGATCTCATTCTGCTTCTGTGGGAATTGATTGCATGCAAACTGAAAGACTCATGACTATCAGTGAGAAGGCAGACAATAAAAATTTCAGTGATTAAGCAGTGAAAGTTCCAGTGATTAAGCAATCTCTTGCTGGGGTATTGATGGATTGACAACTGTGTTTGTGTGAGTATTGACACTTCACGTTGTCTGTACTGGCAACACAAACAACATTAAACATTGATTTGCTGTTTCAAGAGAACAACATTCAAAGTTGGGGTTGGCAAGACTATCAGTGGGTTGGGTGGCATGTTTACTTTGCCTATTCTGCTCAAGTCACTGCCATTGTCAGATTTAATGGACCTAGATGAATTTTTTGAGGAGGTAACAATTGTGGTAGATAAGGGAGCGTCTATGGATGTTATGTATATGGATTTCCAGAAGGCATTTGACAAGGTATCACACAAGAAACTGTTAACAAAAATAGGAGTGCATGGAATTGGAGGCAATCTATTAGCTTGGATAGGGAATTGGTTAACAGGTAGGAGGCAGAAAATAAGAGTAGTAGGTACATAGCCAAATTGACAGGATGTGACTAGTTGTGCCCCCTAGGGATCTGTACTGGAGGCTCAGCTTTTCACTATATTTATAAATGACTTGGATGAAGGAATAGAGGGCCATAAATCTAAGTTTGCTGATGACTCTAAATTAGGTGGCACAGTTGTTGCAAAGGGACATTGATAGGATAAGTGAGGGGGAGAAACTGTGGCAGATTGTTGGAAAGTGTGAGGTTAGCACTTTAGTTTTGTTTAGAGATACAGCACTGAAACAGGCCCTTCGGCCCACCGAGTCTGTGCCGACCATCCACCACCCATTTTATACTAATTCTACACTAATCCCATATTCCTACTACCTACCTATACTAGGGGCAATTTATAATGGCCAATTTACCTACCAACCTGCAAGTCTTTTGACTTGTGGGAGGAAACTGGAGCATCCGGAGAAAACCCACACAGACACAGGGAGAACTTGCAAACTCCACACAGGCAGTATCCGGAATTGAACCTGGGTCGCTGGAGCTGTGAGACTGCAGTGCTAACCACTGCGCCACTGTGCCGCCCTAAGAAAGGCAAATCAAAGTATTTTCTAAATCGTGAGAGACTATTGATACGGTCAAGTGAGAAGGGGTCAAAGGGCTTCCCTCTTCCCTCTCTTTGTTTGACCACAGCAGGTTTAATTCTTTTTTAAAGTCGATGTACTGGCTAATTCAGTCTGGGTTTGATTACCTACTTGCTATGATCATAACAACAACCAATCGGACAGGTTCCCTTGAGTTAACAAAGAAAGAGGTTAACTTTATTGTACCTGAACTGAACTAATAAAATAATAAACAACATGCCAACTTTCGCTCACACACACACACTAGGGCCGGAATTTTACGGCGGATGGACGGGAGCTGGACTCCGACGTGAAAGTCGTTGGTGAACCCGCTTCTGCCTAGCCTGGGGATCTGTCCCGTATTTTATGGGTCCCCAGGCTTTAATTGTCCCGAGGCGGGACTTTCACCCACTTGAGGTAGGAGGTACCGCCTCAGTGTGCTGCTGACCAATCAGCGGGCCGGCAGCTCTAAGTCCCAGCAGCACCATCAGGAGTGGTGGCCACTGCTGGGACTGCAGCCCAGCCGACGCCATGAATCGAGGAGGGAAGATAAATAGGGGCATGCTTTACCAGGGGGATTGGTCCTTCCCTGGTGAGGCTGGAGTGGTCGTTTGGGGGGAGGGGGGGTTTCTTGGGTCCCGGAGGTGGGTTGGAAGGCAGGGGCAGCCTTCAATCGGGCACCCTGTGCCCAACTGCCATGCCCCCCCACCGGGGCGTGGAAAGGCCGGAAGCTATCACTGGGCAGCCTTTCACGTCCCCAGCACATCTGCTTGCCACGGGTAAAATACCCGTGGAGGTGGACGAGGGCCCTTAAGTGGCCGCTAAGTGGCCACTTAAGGGCTTTGATTGGCTTCGGGCAGGTGGGCCATTTCCCACCCCCCGCCCGACTCCGAAACTTGTCTGGAAGCGGAAGCGGGGTGGGTAGTCCTCCCGGAGCCTGCGGCTCAATTTTACGCCGCCCCCACGCCACCATCCGACCCACTGGGGTGGCGTAAAATTCCAGCCTAGAGGTTTACATGCACACAAACAGGTTACAGAGTGGGAAAAGATAGATTGGTTGAGTTAGAGTCCATAGAAAAAAAAGTATACAGTCTGTGGGGTTTGGTGATTTGGCTGGCTTCTAGCTGAATTCAGTGGTCCTGAGGCTTTTAGTTTGAAGAGGTAGATGACTGGTTTGGTGGGAGACAGCAATGCAGATGATTTCCCCCATTGGGATTTTTGATTGTAGCTGGAGTATGCAAAGGTGTTCAGTCAAAAGGCAGGATTTGAAAACATTCAAGCAGGAATGGAGAGAGAGAGAGACCGCACCCCACCCCCCTCCCCCACCAACTTGGGTCTGTGTGTGTCAGAGTCCAGAAGCTTCTCCTCTCTGCTGCAGGAAGACACAAGCGTAAAACCACAAATAGGTAGCGGCTGGTTATATGGCAGCCATTCAGTGATTCAAAACTTAGCAGCTAGCAGTATTTCTTCTGGATAAAAGAAAAAGAACAAGCAGTTCCTTTAAACTTCCTGGGTCTTGTTTCTTGCTGGGATATGAGCATACATTTCATCGCCCTGCTCACAGTCCTTTGAAATGTCGGATACAGTGTTGCAAATTAGGTGACCATCCTAAGCTGCCAACAAAATCATCCTTGTAGCTTTTCTTTTTCAAATGTCTTTCAAAAAAATATGAATTCAGATCGCCAGTCAGTGGATTAAAGAAAATTATCATTCAACAAAGCACATTGGCATAACATTATGAATTCTGGATGAGCAGAGAGATTTAGGGGTCCAAGTACTGAAATCATTAAAAGTTGGTGAACAGGTACAAAAATAATTAAGAAGGTGAATGGAATGTTTGTTTTTATCTCAAAAGGGCTATAATATAAATGAGTGGAAGTTATGTTACAGCTGTACAAATCCCTGGTTAGACCACTTTTAGAGTATTGCATTTACTTCTAGTAATCGGACCTCAGGAATAATACATTGGCCTTGGAAAGGGTGCAGTGCAAATTCATCAGAATTACACTGCGGCTAAAGGGATTACATTATGAGAACAGATTGCATAGACGAGGCTTGTATTCCTTTGAATATAGAAGGTTAGGGGGTGATCTCATTGAGGTGTTGAAGATAATGGAAGAACTTGATAGGGTAGATGGAATGAAATTATTTCTCTGGTAGGGGAGTCCAGAACAAGGGAGTGTAACCTTAGAAATAAAAACAGAAAATGCTGGAATCAATTCGCAGGTCTGGCAGCATCTGTAGAGAGAGAAACAGAATTAACGTTTCAGGTCTGTGACCTGATGAAAGATACTTCCAACATTATCTGTTTTTATTTCAGATTTCCAGCATCTGCAGTATTTTGCTTTGTTACCTTAAAGTTAGAGCGAGGCCATTCAGGAAAGCACTTCTTCACACAAATATAGTGGAAATCTGGAACTTCTTCCCCAAAAGCTGTTGAAGATTTTAAAAGTGACATTGACAGATCTTTGTAAGGTAAGGGTATTAAGGGTTGCGGAACCGAGGCAGGTGGAGGGAAGTAGAGGAAGTTAAGATACAGAACAGTCAAGTCCTAATTATAAGGTAGAACAAGCTCGATGGGCTGAATGGTGTACTCCTATTTTTATATTACTTTTCTGGCTGAATTATCTGAATGTTATGGCAATGGCACTAACTCCTTCCACTGTGTCCTCATTATGGGCACAAGGTAGTGTCTTATTCTGTGTGCCAGAATCCTGTCTGTCTTGGTCTCATTGCTTCCAATAGTAGCTCCATTTCAGAGTCAGTAAAGTTGAAGGCTCTCTTCCCTGCAGGTCTACTGGCTGCCATGACCTTCCAGCTCATCTCCTATGTTGCATTGCTGTCATTTCCCCTTCAAGCTGCTATAGGCCTTTAATTCCTGTAGTATCACATTATTTTTGCACCCCATGAATGAATGCTGCCAGTCTCTTTTAGGTCTTCAATAGCATGGACACCAGGAAATCTGCTGGGGTTTGGTTATTGAACAAGCAGCTATACATGTCCGCTCTACTTCTACCAACAAAACAGAACAGTTTTTACTGTGCCATCCACTTTTATTGTACTTGTTCTTAAAAATATCGATTTTTAAAAATAAAAAATCATAAATCATTGCAGGAAAAAGTAAATGCACAAAGAAATAGGATTGCTTGTATTAATGCAGTCAACTGCATCTATGACTAGAAATTTCCATGGAGCTGCTCATCTCTGTCACCATCATTTTGACTGAAGGGCGGCGGAAACGCTATTTCAAAAAAAGCAAAACCTCTGGGGAAATTCCATCAAACCTCCAGTGAAGTTACGTCACACCTCCAGTGGAGTTACAACATACCTCCAGTGAAGTTCAATCACACTCCAGTGAAGTTGTGGCTGCAGAACAGAAGCAGTTCTGAGGAAATTCCTAGCCAATATTTGTAAATATATTCACTTTAAGTAAATTTTGATTTCTTGGTATTTTAGAGCCTCGCCAGCTTTTACAAAATCTGATTCTAAGACGCCATCCTCTGGATAAATAGTAAAGTGCAGAAAATTGTTCTGAGCTGAATCTTACCATTTGAAATGGGCTTGATTTTACTGATGTCGGGGGTCGTGACAGGGGGGCTGGAAAATGCCTCCAGCAGAGGCCCACCACAGGCCTTGACACTGGGAAGGCCCAGCCTGATATTGCCGCTGCCGCCGAGGCCTTGTGGCGGCCACCTACCGCTTGGCGACTGAAGGAAAATTTACATATACAAAATAATGTTAATGACAGAATAAATTACCTACCCGCTCCCACCGTTCGTTCCGGAGCGATATTTCTGCCAGTGGCCAGCACTCCTACACCTTTGGATACCCGTCCAGGGATCCAAGATGGAACACTGGTGGAAGGGGGAGCAGGTAGGTTTTTCAGTGCAGGATGTGGGGGAGCAGGGTCAAGCTCATCTGATTGGTGTAGGGGATGGTGGGAAGGGGTAAAGTTCACAGTTTATGAATTGTGGTGGGGGAGGGAAGGTCAGGTCCACAAGGTAACTATTCTGGGGGGGGGGGAGAGGGCAAGGAATGAATTCTATGGTTATTGGGGGATGGGAGAGGGGCTAGGAACATTTATTTAATTTTTCTGAATCAATTTTAAATTGCTATATCTTTAAATATTTAAATTAAATGGAAGGGCTCGAAGCCCTTTAAAAATAGCGTTAGTGCCTGCACAAAGGCTGCTGACGCCATTGCTGGGGACAGATTGCCCGTCCACTCCATGTCATCGGGAGGGAGGGTGCGGTCTTCCCTGGCCATTTAAATGAGCCGCTGCATTCAATATCACAGCAGCTCTGCGACGTGCGGTGCGCAATTTTGGCAGCAGATGTGTAAAATGCAGCCCAAAGAATGTGGGATAATGTCTTCTGTTGGAACGAATGCATTGTTTTCCCTTGACGCTATCTTGCAGATAAGCAATCTACAAGAAAACAAATTGCACTAAATTGTTATTAAGGTCAGGAAAGGAAGAAAAATGAGCCTCTTTTGTTAATTAAAAATTGTTTTGAATTTTTTTGCTGACAAACATAAATTATATGGACTAACTGAATAAATAATAGATAAATAAATAATATATTATCAACAGAAACAGCTTCAATTCTGTGGCCATCTTCTAACCTAATTTTATATACACTGCATTATGCTTTGTGTTGAATTCAAGTCTTACATTCCATCCTCATACCCCAATCCATGTGGCTACCAACATTGTCTTCAGACAGTTTCTGACATCACCACCATACAGAGCGCTACACAATCAACAATCATGAAGCAAAAGGCTTTGGCATCTTAATTAAACATTTGCCTCCCCTTGCTGCAACATCAAATCTTTCTTGATTTTTGCCTTGGCTGGATTACAGATACATTGAAAAATAAGTAATATCCAATAAATAAATACATTTGAACATAGACACAGTAAATTAAGCAATGGCACCAAATAGCTTGCAAAAATTTTCATTTCACTAAGGAAGTTTCAGGATGCCAATATGCTATATAAATCATGTTCAAACCAGTATCTATAGAGTACAATGTAGACAGATGTGAGTTATACTGCTGGCTACCCATCATTGCACAGCCAAAGATAGAGTTCTGCACTTGCAACTCTGTTCCTCAGCTAATTAATTTTAGTATTAGAAGTTCACAGGTGGTAGATAGCATTGGGTCTCTACTCACATTAAAATAATTCAAAAGTTTATTCCTGAAGCCACCTGTTTTGAATGTAGTTTTGCCCTGGGTTGGAGATAGGCCACACAGTGTCAAGCTGAGACTGCCCAGGGGAACTGATTTCACATAACATAACCTCAGTACGCTCAGGCTTCAGATCAGGACCCAAGTCCCTTGTTATATGTTCACTTTGTTGTTGCTCCAGTTCAAAAATCTCTTCACGTTAGCACAATAGCAATAGTATAAAGCCATATACACATAAAAATTAAACTTTCCAACAAGCAAAGTTTGTCTTAAACATGTGAGTAACATTTTTATTAGAAAGTAGATAGATTTTCTACTGAATAAGGACAATTAAAGCAGGGATTGTGAAGGCACAGGCCCTGGCTGAGGTATTAAGTGTATATGTTGCATTTGTATTTACTAAAGAAGAGGATACTGCCAATATTACAGAAGAAGAGGAATGGGTAGAGGAATTTGCAAGGATGAAATATATAAAGCAGAGGTAGTAAAATGGTTGGCAGTGCTCAAGGCAGAAAAGTCACACGGTCCAGGAAGGCTGCATCTTATGTTGCTGAGGGAAGTAATGGTGGAAATACCAGGGGCTGTATCGACAATCTTTCAATCTTCCTTGGCGATGGGAGTGGTATCAAAACTAGAAGTGTAAATATAAGATTGTCATCAAGAAATCTAATAGAGAATTCAGAAGAAACTTCTTTGCCCACAGAGTAGTAATAATGTGGAGTACATTACCACAAGGAGTTGTTGAGGCAAATAGCATAGATGCATTTAACAAGAAGCACATGAGGGAGAAAGGAACCAGAAAAAAAGTGCTGATAGGGTAAGATGGAAAGGGATGGGAAAAGACTCATATGGAGCATGAACGCCAGCATGGAGCAGTTGAGCAAAAATGGCCTGTTACAGTGTTGTAGACTCAATGTAACTTGATGTAACACATTTGAGCCCAAAGTCTGGGTGACAGTAGTTTTGTTTCCTTTATAAAGAGCGTTTTACTATCCCAGAGTGTGCCAAAGTATTTTACAGTCAATGAAATACTTTTAATATGTAGTCACTGATGTAATGTGGGAAACAACGGAGAGCAAACTGTACGAAATCTGGGGCATGACTGAAGCCTCTTTCAAAGGTGCTGGAGACGGTTAAGCCAAGAGCCTGAATGGCACAAGTTTTAGCTTTGATCAAAGATGCAAGAGTTCATGTTCCTACAGAATCCATAGCAGTGACCCATGTTCGAGGGTGGAATGCCAGAATGCCACATAAGTTGGACATGGTGCAGTAGCTCCAAGGCAGGCTGTCCAATACCTTAAACAATTGCAGGTCTGCAGAAAGCAGTTTACTTTTGTAGGTTAGGCCTCTAAAGCAGCATCTTTATCCTGTTTAGCAGTCCTCTAGCCTTGTGCAGACCTCTTTAACTCAATATCTATACAAGCTGGGGTGCTGATTTCGGTGCTGTTGCTTGAGTTGGATGGTTTGAGTTCGGGTGCTTCTTCAAGAGTGTTGTCACTCTCTGAGTCTTGTTCTGCATGGTTTGAGTCATGGGATGCACCTAGAAAAAGGGTTGCATGGCACAGAAATATTAGGCAGTAGTAGAGGATTGACAGCACTATGTAGCACCAGAATGTCATGCTGATCATTTGTGTGATTTCTGGAGGAAAGAGGAAAGATAAATGTAACAGATACCCCCTGACTGTGAATGCCAGCTTTGGTATCACTGATTTTCCTTGAGCTGCCTGCCCTAGTGACCTCCAGGCCTTCCTCCTCCATCTGGGTCGGGGTTTGCATGGAGGCTGACCTTTCCCAAGATGATTGATGAAGGAAGGACAGTGGATGTTATCTATATGGACTTCAGTAAAGCCTTTGACAAGGTCCCTCATGGCAGACTGGTACAAAAGGTGAAGTCACACGGGATCAGAGGTGAGCTGGCAAGATGGATACAGAATTGGCTCAGTCATAGAAGGCAGAGGGTATCAGTGGAAGGGCGTTTTTCTGAATGGATAGAATGTGACTGGTGGTGTTCCGCAGGGATCAGTGCTGGGACCTTTGCTGTTTGTAGTATATATAAATGATTTGGAGGAAAATGTAGCTGGTCTGATTAGTAAGTTTGCGGACGACACAAAGGTTGGTGGAGTTGCGGATAATGATGAGGATTGTCAGAGGATACAGCAGGATGTAGATCGGTTGGAGACTTGGGCGGAGAAATGGCAGATGGAGTTTAATCTGGACAAATGTGAGGTAATGCATTTTAGAAGGTCTAATGCAGGTGGGAGGTATACAGTAAATGGCAGAACCCTTAGGAGTATTGACAGGTAGAGAGATCTGGGCGTACAGGTCCACAGGTCACTGAAAGTGGCAACGCAGGTGGATAAGGTAGTCAAGAAGGCATACGGCATGCTTGCCTTCATCGGTCGGGGTATAGAGTATAAAAATTGGCAAGTCATGTTGCAGCTGTACAGAACCTTAGTTAGGCCACACTTATAATATTGCGTGCAATTCTGGTCGCCACACTGCCAGAAGGACGTGGAGGCTTTGGAGAGGGTACAGAAGAGGTTTACCAGGATGTTGTCTGGTCTGGAGGGTATTAGCTATGAGGAGAGGTTGGAAAAACTCAGATTGTTTTCACTGGAACGACAGAGGTGAAGGGGTGACATGATAGAGGTTTACAAAGTTATGAGCAGCATGGACAGAGTGGATAGTCAGAAGCTTTTTCCCAGGGTGGAAGAGTCAGTTACTAGGGGACATAGGTTTAAGGTGCGAGGGGCAAAGTTTAGAGGGGATGTGCGAGGCAAGTTCTTTACACAGAGGGTGGTGAGTGCCTGGAACTTGCTGCCGGGGGAGGTGGTGGAAGCAGGTACGATGGCGACGTTTAAGAGACATCTTGACAAATCCATGGAAAGGAAGGGAATAGAGGGATATGGGCCCCGGAAGTGCAGAAGGTTTTAGTTTAGGCAGGCATCAAGATCGGCGCAGGCTTGGAGGGCCGAATGGCCTGTTCCTGTGCTGTACTGTTCTTTGTTCTTTCTTCAGGTTTTTGTGAGCCATTTACTCCTGCACAAAGAGCTGGAGTGAGCTAGTGTGCGATTCTTGTTCGGGGTTGTGCAGATGCATGATGCAGCTTCATATGTAGATGATGAGAGGGAGAAGCAGTTAAATGTGAGTAGGATTGAGAGGTAATCATGTGCATCCAGTGGAAATGTGTGGTTCAGCCCCCAGTGAAATTTGAATATTGGTCCACCCAGCCCCACTTACTGCCCCCCGAAAACTGCCCAAAGTGAACATCTACCCTGATGTGACTTTTCAAGAACCATAAACTCTAATTGTTTATGTACCCTTGTCAGAGGCAACTTGATTGAAATATATAAGATCCTGAGGGGTCTTGACAGTGTGGATGTGGAAAGGATGTTTCCCCTTGTAGGAGAATCTAGAACTAGGGGTCACTGTTTAAATATAAGGGCTCACCCATTTAAGACAGAGATGAGGAGAAATTTTTTCTCTAAGAGGGTCGTGAGTCTTTGGAACTCTCTTCCTCAAAAGGCAGTGGAAACAGAGTCTTTTAATATGTTTAAGGCAGAGGGAGATAGATTCTCGATAAGCAAGGGGGTGAAAGGTTATTGGGGGTAGGTGGTAATGTGGAGAAATCAGTTCAGCCATGAATTTATTAAATGGAGGAGCAGGCACAAGGGGCCGAGTGGCCTACACCTGCTTCTAATTCGTATGTTCATATGTCACTCTGTATCTATTCTATCAAATCCTTTTATCATTTTAAGTTTCCACCTCCCCAGTACCAGGATTGCCATCGGCCTGCGCTCCCACCAGCTGCTGACCTCTTCTGAAGGTCCCTTTTAACCACCAATTTCCCCACCATCCCCATCATTGTCCCAATAGTTAAAGCATCCACAAGTTCTTTGCCTTTAGCCCCAGACTACATAGCAGTGCTAGTAAAAGTATTTTCCTGCTGTGGCCAGGAATGGCTTTATTAAACATATTGAATACTTCAAAATTATATTTTTGAAGTGTTCAAAGCATTTAACAAACATAAAGCCATTTCTGGTCACAGTAGAAACCTGCTTCCAGGGATGCAGGGACCTAGACTGGGCTTTGGGTCAGCAAAGGTTTGTCTTCCAGGATAGTGGTAGGGATTTGGAGCTCGTAAACTGGTTGATGGAGGTCTCACATGGCAGGAGAGCGTCAGCAGGCGGTTTTAAGCAGCCAGTGACAGGTTTCATGTTGAGCAGCTGTTGGCTGCAGTGCACAGTTTCTCTAATAGTGTGTAGAATTCATATAGAAAATCCCAGCCCTGCAAACACAAATGCTTGATTCCTAGCAACCATTTCCAGTTATTTTGGCCTCAAGAAAGAAAGAAAGATAGTGTTTTTAATGAGCTCAGGAAGTCCCATATTACTTCCCATTTAAATGAAGTAATTTTAAAACGTTGTTGGTGTTGTAAAGTTGAGAAACCCAGTAGCCAGTTTGCACACTACAAGGTCTTACAAACAGCAAAGTCATGTTGGGTGAAGGGTAAATGTTGGTCTGGACACCTGGAGGACTCCCCAGTTCTTCTTCAAATAGTGCCATGGGATCTTTTACACCAACCTGAGAAGGCAGGTTGGATCTAAGTTTAAGGATTAATCTGATAGGCTGCATCTTCAACAATAAAGATTTACCGCAGTACTGCACTGACATTTCAGTCTAGATTATCTGATTAAGTCATTAAGTTTGGTTGTATCTACAACCTTCTTAAAAGACTTGCTTTTATATTTTTTTTAATTCATTCATGGGATGTGACGTCGCTGTCTAGGCCGGCATTTATTGCCCATCCCTAATTGCCCTTGAGATGATGGTGGTGAGTTGCCTTCTTAAACCGCTGCAGTCCATGTGAGGTAGGTATACCCACAGTGCTGTTAGGAAGGGAGTTTCAGGATTTTGACCCAGCGACAATGAAGGAACGGCGATATAGTTCCAAGTCAGGATGGTGTGTGACTTGGAGGGGAATTTGCAGGTGGTGGTGTTCCCATGCATTTGCTGCCCTTGTCCTTCGAGTTGGTAGAGGTCGCGGGTTTGGAAGGTGCTGTCTAAGGAGCTTTGGTGCGTTGCTGCAGTGCATCTTGTAGATTGTACACCCCGCTGCCACTTTGCATCGGTAGTGGAGGGAGTGAATGTTTGTAGATGGGGTGCCAATCAAGCGGGCTGCTTTGTCCTGAATGGTGTTGAGCTTCTTGAGTGTTGTTGGAGCTGCACCAATCCAGGCAAGTGTAGAGTATTCCATCACACTCCTGACTTGTGCCTTGTAGATGGTGGACAGGCTTTGCGGAGTCAGGAGGTGAGTTGCTCGCCACAGGATTCCTAGCCTCTGACCTGCTTTTGTAGCCACGGTATTTATATGGCTCCTCCAGTTCAGTTTCTTATCAATGATAACCCTTAGGATGTTGATAGTCAGGATTCAGTGATGGTCGTGCCATTGAATATCAAGGGGAGTTGGATAGATTCTCTCTTGTTGGAGATGGTCATTGCCTGGCACTTGTGTGGTGTGAATATTACTTGCAACCTATCAGCCCAAACCTGAATATTGTCCAGGTCTTACTGCATTTCTACACGGACTGCTTCAGTATCTGAGGAGTCGCAAATGGTACTGAACGTATTGCACCTTTTACAAGCTCAGGACTTCCCAAAGCACTTTACAGCCAATGAAGCACTTTTAAAGTGTAGTTATTGTTGTAATGTAGGAAACTAATGCAGGATTCAAACTCAAAGTTACTACCACAAAGTCAAGGCTGACACTGAGGAAACCTAAAATGGTTTCCATTCTCAGTAGGAAGCCAGCAGTCACTCGGAGGCTGAAGTGGAGTAAACCTCAAGTGATGGTGGTGGAAGACAGGGAGTTAGTGTGAGCACAAGGGGGTACTTTCATCCCAGTTTTCAAGTGGGAAAAGGCAGTAGTGTGTTGAAAATTGGAGTGCACAACCCACCATCCATTCCCACCAGTGACAGGGCCATCGCTACTTTCGTGGAGACCCTAAAATAAGTAACCCAAGTTCCAGACAGGAGCTTCATTATCTCATGGAAATCGGAGTTCTATGATGTCTAACAAATTTGAATGAATTTTTCGAGGAGGTGACTAGGTATGTACATGAGGGTAAAGCAGTTAATGTCTACATGGACTTCAGTAAAGTTTTTGATAAGGTCCCCCATGGGAGATTGGTCAATAAGGTAAGAGCCCATGGGATCCAGGGCAATTTGGCAAATTGGATCTAAAATTAACTTAGTGGCAGGAGGCAGAGGGTGATGGTCTAGGGTTGTTTTTGCGATTGGAAGCCTGTGACCAGTGGTGTACCGCAGGGATTGGTGCTAGGACCCTTGCTGTTTGTAGTGTACATTAATGGTTTAGATGTGAATATGAGAGGTATGATCAGTAAGTTCGCAGATGACACGAAAATTGGTGGTGTCGTAAATAGTGAGGAGGAAAGCCTTAGATTACAGGACGATATAGATGGGCTGGTAAGATTGGCAGAGAAAAATTAACCACCCTAGCTTACCAATGGAATTCAAATTGGCCTGACCGTTAATTTAGTTTGGGTCTTTGATCACTTCCATCAGGCAGATGATGGATTAGCTCAGTCTGCTTCCTACCAGATTGAAACATATAGATCAAAATCAACCCCCAAATCTCAGGAGCTAAGAAGACTGAAACACAAATCTAATGTAGTCAAATGTAGGAAAATTCAAATTCAGCAAATTAAACCTAATACCCAGGTGTGACAGAAATAGCATGATATAAACTCATAATATGAAGCACAAGAAGTGCACAATACCCATAATTAATAAATAAATGTAGTGGATCTCCTATGGCATTGATCACTGTAACTCAATTGACTGTTTTGTGGCTATTACTCCCGATTTTAACTCTGCCTGCCTAATGGGAACAGTTTAAAATGGTAGCTGGACAGAAGCCTCTGTGATCCCACTCCTCACCATTTTAACTGCCAGGATTCTGATAGCATAGAGCATGAAGGGCTTAAATAACATGCGCACATTGTGACTCAATTATGTCACTGACACTGCTCCTCGATTTCAACTTAAAGTCACAGGAGGCCTGCACAGCACCAAGGCAATGTATGTGAAAATATTTCACTTTTGGACAGATTTATTGGGGCCAGGAGGAACAGGAGTGCTCCTCCAAGTATTGCAAAGAGTCCTTCAACCTCTCCTACTGTCACCTTGCCTCACCCTCCCCTAACCAGCATTGGGTCTACACGATGACATCATCCTGTCATTTACACAACCTGCATCACCTGTCTGGTAGCCTTGCTTTGGTTCCATTTGGGAGGTGCAGAAAAGTCATCAGACAGATGCATGGTTAGAGACTCAACAGAATAGTACTGACTCATCCAGCAGGTTTGCCACTTTTGTGATCATTTTTAGGCAAGCAGTCGGGCCAGAAGATGCAGGCTTTTGGTCTTTATTCTATGCATAAAAAGTATATAATACCTTTAAAATGGTGACATAGCCAAAAGGCATAAGAATGAAATTTCAGAATCCACGAATCATTATTTTCTTATGTATTAAGTACAACTCTTGTAAATATTTCAAGTAATTGTATCGGCAAGCAGTATTAATGATAACACTTAACTGCAGATCGACTTCATGTGTGAGAAGCCTTGTAAATATGAATGAATATTACATGAAGTAAACACAATAAAAATGATCAAATATGCTGACATTGTCTATAGTAGCACTGGCCATTAATGACACTTGCTTCTAGGATCATCTTTTCCTTCAGAATTGAAATAGCTGAATTAAGTACAAACAGAGATTGACCTGCACAATTTTAATTTTGTTGCAATAGAATCTCTCGCAGATTATCACCCAAGTGTTGAAGATGAAAATCTACCCCATAGACACTTTTCCGCAAAATTAAGTCTTATTTTTCTTTCTCTAAAACAATAAGCTTCAATAACTTTCATCTGTTCAGGAGAGAACAACATGAACGTCTCCTCACATTGCTCGTTGTTGGTGGCAGTGATAGCTGTCACCTTCAATTAAGGCACTGAAACCTATGGAGAAAATTGATCCAAAATTTACAACTTCTAAGATGGTATTTTGAAGTATCAGCTTTAATGTGTTCAGCAGTGAAACTATGGAGAACAAAACTGTTGCCCTGGAACAGCAGGGGATCCTTCCATACTTAGAAGTAGCATGTATCTTCAGCACAGTAAAAGAATGTCAGGATCATATGAAGCAGCCTCTCTTCAGATTCTCAGTTCGAGACAAGCTGCTGACCATATTTTATTAAATTTAAAGTCAAGTGTTAAGCAGTAAAACTGTTGAACTAGAGTCAATGGTGCAGATAGAAATGTAGCCCTGCTCCATGTTTGTCAGCTCCAGGTTAAGATTTCTGGATGAACAGAGAAATTTACACTTCTGTAAAAAAAAATCCTAGCTGAGTTAAGGAGAGCCCATTGCAGCCTTTTCCATTCAAACATGCTAAGCTTGAGTAAGTCTGATTTTTAAGTACCACATTCATCTTTACAAGAGCAAAGGGCTACACTATCTTGCAAGGCAGAAGCTCTGCAAGATCATTTCAGGAGTACACTGATGTTTCCTCTATTTAATCCTAATAGAAAAATTAGTATCAAATTGTAGGTGCGCTTATTTGCAAAACTATGCAGTAGTTATTGGACATTTTATTCTCTATGTTAATTTGATTCCAATGAACAGCTTGCTGAAATTTATTTGCAATTTTTTTTTATCTCTGGACTACATTTCTGTTGAATCAATCAAAGTGTCAATGTATACATAATATTAGTGCTGAGGAAGCCTTGATAGGCACTGTAGCATGTGGAAGATCTAAACAGGATCATCAAAAATAGATGGGCAGGTGCTTCACATAAAAAGTGCTAGCGCAAGACTGAAGACTGTGATTATGTACTTGTCACTGAGTAGTCTGGTTAAATTTTCCTTGGGCTGGAATATCTATATTTATGCCTGTTGTATGAAGTGGCAGTCCTTGTACTGAGATATTGTATCACGTGCCTACTGTGCTGTCTACCGATGTGAACAGTTAAGCTAAAATACATTCAATATCCTTGTTGATTATACACCTAAGTATTGGCTTAGCTTTGAAGGTACAGTGTTCAGAATACATTCATTTTAGAAAATTTGGTGAACAACAGGCAATGGGGTGAATTTGTGTATGACTGATTGAAGTGGACAAGGCAGGTTTGCCACCTGCCCGATGGAAGTTGTCCCAGGCCCGAACAATGTTCATGGTCAGGACTCATTTTACCATTCCATCGGCTAGCTGCTTGCACAATCGTAGCAGCTCTGCGATCAAGCTAATAACTCATTCCCGTCCTGTGGAGGAGATAAAACTTTGCCCCAAATGTATGTTAATGAATTTATGATTGCAAAAATGCATGAGATAATCTAACACAATTATAGTATCATTATATTAGTAATACCATTCTTGTATCCTTAAAAGCATTAGAACAAAAATACTAGAAGCTTTGATAGAATAACAACATAATCAATAATATTCATTCCTCTTCTTCTCAAAGATGTGTGCAATCATATTTTTAATGGCTAATATTTAGGCAGGAGTATTCCAATATTTTATAAGTTGGTGCAGAAGTATGGATTTTTTTTTCAGCTTAACTTTTTACTTGGTTCTTTCATTTTTCTACTTTTTTCCCTTCCCACATTTCTGGTTTTGTTATGTTTCCATGTTATGCACTGTCATTTCTATTTAGTGCACTCATTTTATCTCTTTTCCATACACAGAAACACATCAACTATTAGGAAGAAAGAAGCAAACACTGAAGGCAGACATGCCAGGAGAATGGAGATAGAGAAATCAAACTGGATTGGATTAGCATGGCCTGAAGGACAGATAAATCAAGTAAGGAACAAACAGAGGTGGCCAAGCAGATGGAAAAATTGAATAGAAAACAAATGGAGATGGATAGAAAGATAATAGAAAATAGGTTGCATCTTAGATGGTCTTTGCCAAGCATACACACCTTATACACTGGGGAAATTACAATCTTATTGTATACATGGCTCTGGCAAAGTAATATTTTAACATAGTCTGAAAACAACTTTTTGAGATTAGTTGTTGTTGGATTCTCATGGGACTAATTTTAATGTGAGCCAGAGGCTAGCTAAATTTTTAATTCGCAATTCAGTATTGGGTTTATTATTTTAATAGTTATTCTTAAAAATTTGTTCCAGCTTTCAATTTGAATGGAGTTTACTGTAAGTGTTACAGTGACAGGAATGTCAATTTCTCTTGGAAAAGAAGATTAAGCAAAGGGTATCACCTGTTTTGCACTCGCAGCCAAGACAAGTTTCAGCCGCTGAGTTTTTTTCTGTCTCCAGTTTGTCTCTCTTATGAGTCCTTTCTGGCTACGCCCCTGGCATTTGGTGCAAATGGAAAGACCAATTCAATGTTCCTCACCAGTCAAAAAGTGCACAAGGTTGACCTTCGGACAACTGCCTTCCTCCTGGCTGTAAGACATCTAGCTTCTGTCAGAGCTTCTCTGCAGTAACATGGCTGAGACTGGTGACTCATCAAAGTGGTGGCATCAAATCTGAATCCCACTATTCCAAAGCATGGTGTTTGGAGTTTTATTGCCCGCATTAATATTTGAACAGAAGTTCAACCCTACCTGGTCCATGGATAAGTTATTTTCCTCAACTTGATAAGCTGTTAATTCCACATTGTGAAGATTAATTTAAATGGATGGAACATAAGATGAGTTTCCCTACAGGCATGTGATCAGCCCTAAATGTTCTCAGTGCTCTGCACCCCGTCGATCCAATACATCCAGGTACCAGAACAATAAAATCTGGACCAGTATATCCGGCGGCAGCCTTTCTAAGTTTGATCCAAAAGACACATTGACGATTGGCATAGTTGCATTTGGGACAGGATCATGTCAATTTTTGTCATGCTAAACTTTCATGGGCAGAAAAATAGCTGTTGGAAACCAATGTTTCCAATGTCTTATCAACTTCAATAATGGAAAGACATTAGTAGTGTTTTGAAATGATTTATTGTTTTATAAAGATAAAAATGAAATTATATTACATTAAAAAAATCAAGTAATAAGAGAGACAACAGAGAAGAAAACATCAGTGATGGACCACAACATCCCGACTATAGTACTGAAGACTTGTGCTCCAGAACTTGCTGCACCTCTACCCAAAGTTGTTTCTGTACAGGTGCAATATTGACATCTACCCGACAATGTGGAAAATTGCCTAGGTATGTACTGTTCATGTATTGTCCATGCCCCATCTGTCCACAGTCAATCATTAGCAAAGTAATAAAACGTGTCGTCAACAGTGCTATCAAGCGGCACTTACACATCAATAACCTGCTCACTGATGTCCAGTTTGTGTTCTGCCAGGACCACTTAGCTCCAGACCTCATTACAGTTTTGATTCAAATATGGACAAAAGAGCTAAACTTCAGAGGTGAAGTGAAAGTGACTGGTGAAGTGAGAGTGACTGCAAGTTCTCCTCCAAATCCTCAGCTGCTTCATCAATGACCATAAAATCAGAAATGGGGATGTTCACAGATGCTTGCATAGTGTTCAGTACTATTCATAACCCTTTGTGTAATGAAGCAGTCCATACTTGCATGCAGCAAGACCTGGACATCATTCAGGCTTGAGCTGATAACTGACAAGTAACATTCATGCCACACAAGTGCCAGACAATAACCAGCTCCAAAAAGAGAGAGTCTAAACATCTCACTTTGACATTCAATGGCATTATCATTACTGAATCCCCCACCATCAACATCCTGGGGGTCACCAATAACCATAAATGTTACTGGACCAGCCACGTAAATACTGTGGCTATAAGAACAAGTCAAATGCTGGATATTCTGCAGTAACTCACTTCCTAACTCCCCAAAGCCTTTCCACCATCTACAAGACACAAGTCAAAAGTGTGATAGAATATTCTCCACTTGCCTGGATGAATGCATCTCCAACACTCAAGAAGCTCAACATCATCCAGGACAAAGCAGCCCACTTGATTGGCACCTCATTCACCACCTTAAACATTCACTTTCTCCACCACTGGTGCACAGTAGATGCCATGTGTGCCATCTGCAAAATGCACTGCAGCAACATGCCAAGGCTTCTTCGACAACACCTCCCAAACCTGTGACCTCTACCGCCTAGAAGAGCAAGGGCAGCAGGTGCATGAGACCGCCACCACTTTCAAGTTCTCCTCCAAATCACACATCATCCTGATTTAGAAATATATAGCTGTTCCTTCATCATCGCTGAGTCAAAATCCTGGAACTCCCTCTCGAACAGCATTGTAGGAGTACATACATCGTATGAACTGCAGTGGCTGAAGAAGGCAGCTCACCACCACCTTCTCCATTGTAAATAGGAATAGGCAATAAATGCTGGCCTTGCCAGCGATGCACACATCCTATGAATGGATAAATAAAAAATACATTCACCTATCAAGAATCTCTGTCAATTAAGACTCATACCTTGCATTGATATGCTTCACCTCACCCACACACACCTAGCACAATTGCACGCCTCAAACATCTCACAGCTTGCACACGCTGGCAGCTATTTAATCATGACAGCCGCATCATCCAAACATATTGGACAATAGTCACTGACACATTTCCCTTTCTCTCGCAGGCCAAAGTAGCACACAACCAGAGGCAGCTTTAACTAACTAGAGGGGAGTGGTGCACCTGCATGTTTGAAAGCCCATGGAGGAGGTGGTGCTGGCCATTATGTCAAGGGTCATTGTTGAGGTTGTGGCCAACAGTGGGGCTGAAGCCGTTGAAGATGGCGGTATCCTTATATCTAATCCTCCTCTCACATCCCAATTGCCCCTCATCCTTAACACTCTTTTGAATTACAAGCTGCAGATACTGTAAGCATGCACCTTTTTTATTCTCCTCTCCCCTTATCACAACCTTACCTATGTCCCTTTTTCATTTCAGATACCCAAGAACTGAATCCTTCCCAGGCAATGGTGTAAGAGCAGAAAGGCAGTGATAACGAGGAAACATTATCATTCGATTTCACACTCGCAGCCAATAGCTCAGTTAATCACACTGTACATACTTTAGAGGATAGCATGGAGGTGGGAGCTGAGTATGAGTACAATGCAGCCAGGACAGGGGGCAAGGATAGCCCAGGTACCATCTCGCCACAGGGTGAGGTCGCACGTTAGTTCTGCTGCAGAAGACTCAGATGAGGACCTCAGATAGGGCAGAGTACAGAAAAAGCTGATGGGTGCACATGCTTGGTGCATTGAGAAGTCTGGCAGAAATCCTGCATTTAATTTCAAGAAGCATGGAGGAATCTGGCACCAACTTGGCACAGGGCTCTGTGCAGAGTTTGGAGCCCATCATTTCCAGCACAGAACTGTGACAAGCGTGAACACACTTGTGGAACCAACAATGATGCAGCATCTGATGGCCGATGCCACAGCTTTCAGTGCAACAAGAGCGGCTTCCACCAAAGATGCAGTAGAAACTGCAGTAGAAACTTAGACTGCTGCCGTGCAAGCTTAGACTGCTACCATCATGACTCTGGATATCGATGTTCAAAGGGGCTTCAAAGGTTCCACAGCACTCCAGAAATCTGCCCTCCAACACGTTACTAGGATTGTTGAGGCGCCGCCGCAGGGAGTGGTAGTAGTCCCATGGAATATGAGCCTGCTGTCCTCTCTCAGGGCAGTCCTGCTCCCACCCTGCCTTCTTCTCATCTCAGTCCTGGTCACATCACCTGATATTGCAGCAGCCGAGACATGGAGGGCTGGACCCAGGTGTCTGCAGCCTGATGCCTTTATGCTTACCGAGGCCCATCCCTCAGAATGGACCAAGCCTCCTTTCGAGACTATTGGGCGATCGATGGGCCAGCTCTGCTGATCAGGGAGAAAGTCTACCCCATTGTAGTCAATGGAAAGGAAATTCCTGCGGGATCTATCTCACCTGGCAGGAAGATTTAAATCAACTCAATTAGACAAAAATTTCAATTTTGGCAGGGGCGTAAAACAGGCTGTAATGGATCAGTCGCCTGTTATATATCCCATCTGATTTTTTTTCAGAAAGGTAGGTTGTGTAATGGGCTGCTGATTCAATATTGCCTGTTGGAAGTCCTGCCCATTGTCATGGTCTTGCTTGGCTGAATTCTTATCCAAATCCAATCTCTGTTCACTTGTCCTCATCGCTAATTACTTAACAGTGGCTTGGAATTTACAGTCAGCGGTGAAGCAACAGCACTCACACTGCACTGAAAGAAAACTGCCCACAAAGATTTAATGAACTCTGTGGCGTGGATTTCCCCTTTTTGACATCAGTTTGAATCTAGCGTCAAGTCAAAAGGATCTCCAGGCGTCCAGCAACAGTAATGTCTTAAAGCAGGATCAGGAATATAATTTGTCACAGATGGCAAACCAGGAAGTAAAATGCACTGAATTTTTCACTTGTAATTAAAATTTTACAGAGGCTGAAAGAAATGACTAGGACATACACATGGGATTTAGATGGAAGCCGAAATATCATAAACACAAAGTTAAAAAAATTAAAATGTGGATTTTTTTCAACATAATGGAAAAATGTTATATTCCATATTAGTTTTTCAAGGACAGCGTGACTGTTCACCAATAATTATGAACTTAGTACTATGTTAAAAACGCAGTTACACCTCCTTCAGCAAGGTATAACTTTTTCAAGAGTTTTTACAGCAAGGGGCAAGTTCTCTTCAGTTCAGTAATTTTCACTTGGTTGCAATCTGGATGGACCTCAACAGCGCACCCTACAGGGAAATGTAGAACTGCTGACAGCAACTTCTGGATTTTCAAGTTTAACTGTGCATGTGTGGTCTCCTAGCCATCAGTTTCAGAGGAGTAATGATAGCGAACACTGACATTTTCACCTTCATTACTACTGTAAATTTTAGGCCAATTCCATGAGACCTGATCCTCATTTAGAAATGCTTGGAATGGCAATCATAGCTGAGTGGTGATGCCAAGTGATTCTTACATTAGAAGATTAAGGACAGAAGAAGGAACAGAGGATAATAGATGAATATATTGCGAAAACAAACAAGAAGAAATACGTTTTTGATATGATGCAACAGTGTTTTAAGTGACTAATGCCTCTTTGCAATTCCAGAAGTCATTATAAGTCTTTATAAGCTGCAGTAGTCTCACATTTAGTTAACCCTAATATTAGGGCACGTTAGGAACAGAAGAAAAATAAGAAATAGGAGTAGGAGTAGGCCAATTGACCCTTTGAATCTACTCTGCCATTCAATGAGATCATGGCTGATCTTTAAGCTCAAAATATACCTCAATTCTGATGGTGCTGGAAAATTACTTGAGCTTATTGAATGGTTTTGAAAAATGACACATTCTGCCTTAACATCATCAAAGTAAAGTAATTAGGTAACAGGTAGTTTTCCAAAGGAGTGAATTGTTCGTGAAGCCTCATTCGCAGTTTGTGTAGGCTGCAGTTTCTTTTAGAGTAATATAAAGATAGCAAACTATCCACATGCTCCGGTTAAAATGATCTTTTAACACTTCTTAAGCAGCTAACTAGCCATTCAGCCAGTATATAAGGCAGAAAGGTCATTAATCAGACTGCAAAGTGCATAGTTGTATTATAGAATGGCAACAGAGAAAATCCAATGTTAGTAATGATGTGCGCCAGCCCTCAGGGTCTCTGATGAAGCATCAGGAGAACGTTTTTGGTAGAGACAAATGCAAGCATATAAGTGCATCATTAAGATGGCGGGGACTGTATCAATAGCTAGCGGCACCTGGATAGAAATGAGAAAAAGTTACACAACGTAAAGAATAACATCAAGGTAATTCATGAACAATACTGTAAAATATCAGCAGAGGAAACATGTGCATAGGATAGAAAGTTATAGTTCTAAAACGCATGTATCCTAAAAAGAAATGTACTGACCCAGCAGTGTAAGATTAGGAAAAGCCAAGGATGAGAAAAGCTTATTCCTGTAGTACCCTAGATTTCCCATTTCAGCCTCCAACTGCATTTAGTACATCCTTATTGCTATTTCCACTCCTTTGAAGAAAGACATTCAGCTTAATATCTATTTTAAATATACCTCTCACTAATTTAAAAGTATGTCCTCTGGTCTAATGGGCCTGCCCTACTTTGAAGTAATTTTCTGCTTTTACTTTACTAATCCATCTTCTTTCCAGACTATAAGACTTGAGTTTTCAGAAACCAACCTTACTGCTTATCCACTTTCGTAGGTTAATCCAGTTCCTTTTCACTCCAATGTATTTTTTGGAGTTTGGTGAATAGGATTGAACAAGGGTTGATAACTCTGGTAGGAGGCATTCCGAGAGTGTTTATCACATGATGTTCTGTCCACATGACATCTGACCCTGTGATGTCTGAACATATGACTACTACAAATGTTATTGCATTTACCTTAAAAGGTTGGGTCCCTATATTTGAGTATTTTGCCTCATGGGTTTGCACATGCAGCTGTTATGCAAGTAGTTCTTCATTCGCTCACCAATAAAAACAATCAGCTAAATTTTACCCTCGACAGACAGGAGTCGTCCACGGACTAAACAGTCGGTGGAGAACCTGCCTCCCCCTGGCCTGGAGATCCGGACCGCATTTTGCAGTCCCCAGGCCTTTAATTGGTCTAAGGTGGGACTTCCACCTCACTGAGGCAGGAAGTCCTGCCTAGTGGAGCTACCGGCCAAGCTCTTAGTCTTAGCAACGCTACCGGGAGCGGTAGCCACTGCTGAGACTGTAACCCAGCTTCAAGAACATGAGGAAGGATGGCCCCGGGAAAAGGTAAGTTTTTGGGGCCTTACCGGGGGTGATCGGTTGGGCCCTGGCGAGGACTATTGGGGCAATGGGGGTGCGTGGTTGAGGCATCAGGGGCAGCCCTCCTTTGGGCATAGGATGACTGATCATGAGGCCCCTCCCCCAGGCCATCAGAAAGCCACCTGTTTTTGTCAGGTGGCTTTTCTCAGGCCTTGGCCCCACAACCGGCCAAGGGGAAAATCCCCGTGGTGGCAGGCGGAGGCCCTTAAGTGGCTGTTAAGTGGCCACTTAAGGGCCTTGATTGGCCTAGGGCAGGCAGGCCAGTTTTCACCGATGCCGCCCCGCGTAAAATGGTGGCGGAGGTGGGAGCGGGTCAGGAAGGGCGCCCCTAGCCTCTCACTCCATGTTACAGCCCCCTGCACCCCCACCACCAACCCGCTCTTTGGGAGGGCGTAAAATTCCAGCCAATCTTTCACTATTTACCCACAGTAAAGACCCAGTTTTCATTCACACTTTTACTGGCTGCACCTCTCTCAGTGCTACTACTACTCAGTATGTTGCTGTTGCTCCCAGTTTTGCAGGCAACACTGGCCCCACACCCACCCCCACCCTGATGCTTAAGCCCCAATTCCCCAATCCCCAGTCCCCTTCTGTTCCCAACATTCCATTTCCTGATCGCCATCTCCCTTCCTAATCTCCCCATTCCCCTGTCTCCACATCTCCCCCCAACCCCCATTTCCCAGTCTCCATCTCTCTCCACAATTACACATTCCCCCCCTCTCCATGCACCCCAATTCCTAGTCTTCATCTTTCCCTGAGCCCCAATTCTCCAGTTTTCATCTCTCCTCTAGTCCCCAATCCCCAGACTCCATCTCCCTCCTCAAATTTCCCATTTCTCAGTCTCCATCTCGCTGTCCCCCAATTCTACATTCCCCAGTATCCATCTCTCTGCTAAGCCCCCATTCCCCAGTATTTATTTCTCCCCCAAGCCCCCATTCCCCAGTCTCCATCTCTTCCCCAGGCCCCCATTCTCCTGGCTCCGCTTCCCTCTTTGAGCACCCTCCTTCCTAGCTAATTAGCACTAATTTTATACCATCTGCTACTGCTTAAATGTTGCTACCAGAGGGCACTTTCCTCCCATGCCCAATGACCTTTCTGAGAATAGAATGATACATTTATGTGGCTGCTTGTAACTAAATGAGTTGCAGCTGGCCAGGATCTTGGAATTTGAACCCCCAAGGTCTGTAGAACAGAAGAACTCATGAGTGATCTCACATCTGTGCCCATGGGCTGTGTAATTGAAGACACCGCATTACGAAAACCACTGGTCTTACTGCATACTGAATGGTACACTGCAGTGCAGAGAACGGTTGTTCCATGATATCACTCATGTTAACTGGCATGGGTTGGAAATTCCATGGGAATTTTCCTGATTTCCTGCCCTTACTTTGGAAGATCCGGAGAACTCCCATGGAAATTCTACTCTGCAGATTCTGCACTGTCCTAAAAGTTCTATTGATCTCTCATTTATAAGGCTTTCTTTCCTAGATATTTGAACAATATCTTCTTCAGTGATGTATGGTCTCAGGCTCTGCTATCTGCTGCATTCTGCACCTTCCAATTACCCACCAGCTTGTCCTTAATGAGTACTGAGACAAAACAAAAGCTTGCATTTAGGTGACAGAAAACATCCCAAGGTGCTTCACAAATAAACAAAATGACTGTCAAGCAGTAAAGGAAGGGTTAGAGAAGATGTTTAAAAGCATGGTCAAAGCGAAATGTCTTAAGCAGATTTTTTAATGGTTGGAAGAGAGGAAGCAAGAGAAAGGGGAGGGAGTTCCAGAATGTCGGACTAAAACTGGGGAAGGCTCTGCCCCTGATGGTGGAGTGGAGGGAGGACAGCACAAAACAGGCCACAGCCTAAAGTTTAGGTGACATGGATTGGGAGATTGGTCACACAAGCAGGGTTAGGTAAGACCATGGAAGCATTTGTCAGTGAGTATGAGGATTTTGAATTCAATGTATTGAGGGACAGGGAGCCACTAAAAGTTGGTGAGGTCAAAGGCTATAGGTGTGCATACCTCAGTGTGGGATAAGTTGCTGGAGCAGAGTTTTGGAGAAGTTTGAGGTTTTGTCGGATCGAGGTCAGAATACTGGTGAGCAATACCATTAAATAACACTGTACAATTGACAATAGCATTGCCTTGGAAAGCACAGATAACTTTCTATATTTCCTGCAGCTTTCTAGTTCACGGGAGACAGTGATAGAATGGTAATATCACTGAATAGTAATCAAGAAGCCCAGGCTAATGCCCTGGAGACACAGGTTCAAATCCCACCAAAGCAGCTGGTGGAAATTAAATTCAATTAATTAATGCAAATCTGGAATTGAAAGCTAGTCTCAGTAATGGTGCGATGAAACTATCATCGATTGTTGTTAAAACCCATCTGGTTCACTAATGTCCTTAAGGGAAGACCTTACCTGGTCTGGCCTACATGTGACTCCAGACCCACAGCAATGTGATTGACTCTTAACTGCCCTCTGAAATGGCCTAGCAAGCCACTCAATTGTCAAGGGCAATTAGGGACGGGCAACAAATGCTGGCCTTGCCACATCCCATGAAAGAATTTTTTAAAAAGCTGCTTGTGAAGCACCACAGCAGTAGGATACATACACAGCTAGCAAGAAGAGTCTTTGAAACACAACTGGACTAAGCACATACACAACTGTCATGAACAAATTATCATTGAATAAAATGTGTCATTCTTCTTTAGTGCAAAAAAGGAAGTATCCTTTGTCCCAATTCTCTCCAAAATGACCTAGCATTTCCGTGATTGTAAATATATCTAGTAAAATTGATGGGCATCCAATTTCAGAATTCACTGGAAGAATTGAGTGATGAGACCCTCATTTATAATTATTCCTGCCTGCAGCACTGCTCAGGGGACCCAATAATTTACCCATGATTAAACCTAATGGCCTTCCAACAGAGTCTATTTTTTCAATGTTTTTGCAGACCTTTTCGGAGCACATTGTATGGCTGGGACCGAATAAACCAAGCATGTAAACTGTGCTTTAGCACTCCGCATATTTTCTCATTGAGGATCCTAATTAACCTCTGTGCTTTTTATAAAGACATTCTCAACCAAGGTGGTGGGATCTTGCAGTGACAGCACCAGCCATGGTTTCCACTGGCAGCAAAGTACAGAGACTTGACTACCCATACAGTTATTTTTGTATAAAATGGTATACCTCAGTCATAGTCTCCTTGTGCATTTCTCCATCATGAAATGTAGCTGATGCTATCTCCACTTGGAGTTGTTCAACATGTGGGTCACTAGCCTTCAGTATGCTCTATGCTCCGGAGCAGCCTTCTCAACTGTGTCAAAACTAGCAAAGGCCACAGCACCTATACCATTGGGCAGTAAATGGCTGTTTATTATTAACTTCACTTACTGCTGTACTGATACACTTTTTTAAGTTCAGTATGTCATGTGTGATAGGGAATTAAATACTCACTTTTTGATTGTGTCAACACAAGACACATCAATAAGACATTAACCAACAAAAATCATCTTTTTGCCAGATAGATAGCATTAATGTTTGTTAATCCATTTTGAAGAGTAGGATAGATCAGAACAGGGTTAAGCATGATCAAAATTCCATTTGTACATTTTCACCTACAGTTCATTGCCTCTATATTCAATTAGACAAAATCAGGAATTCTGGCCTTTTCTTAGCTTATTGTTATCTGTGTCATGAGTTTCTTTGTGTTATCTTAAGCAACACAATCAGGTACGTGGATTCGAGTTCCTTGACGATCTCTGGAAGGTTTCTTCTTCCTCTTTGGCCTCCTTGTCTCGGAAGACAATGGGTAAGCGCCTGGAGGTGGTCAGTGGTTTATGGAGCAGCGCCTGGAGTGGCTATAAAGGCCAATACTAGAGTGACAGACTCTTCCACAGGTGCAGCAGAAAAAATTGGTTGTCGGGGCTGTTACACAGTTGGCTCTCCCCTTGCGCTTCTGTCTTTTTTCCTGCCAACTGCTAAGTCTCTTCGACTCGCCACACTTTAGCCCCACCTTTATGGCTGCCCGTCAGCTCTGGCGATCGCTGGCAACTGACTCCCACGACTTGTAATCACTGTTACAGGACTTCATGTCGCGTTTGCAGACGTCTTTAAAGCGGAGACATGGACGGCCGGTAGATCTGATACCAGTGGCGAACTCGCTGTACAATGTGTCCTTGGGGATCCTGCCATCTTCCATGCGGCTCACATGGCCAAGTCATCTCAAGCGCCGCTGACTCAGTAGTGTGTATAAGCTGGGGATGTTGGCCGCCTCGAGGACGTCTGTGTTGGAGATGCAGTCCTGCCACCTGATGCCAAGGATTCTCTGGAGGCAGCTAAGATGGAATGAATTGAGACGTTGCTCTTGGCTGACATACGTTGTCCAGGCCTCGCTGCCGTAGAGCAAGGTACTGAGGACACAGGCTTGACACACTCGGAGTTTTGTGTTCTGTGTCAGTGCGCCATTTTCCCACACTCTCTTGGCCAGTCTGGACATAGCAGTGGAAGCCTTTCCCATGCGCTTGTTGATTTCTGCATCGGGAGACAGGTTACTGGTGATAGTTGAGCCTAGATAGGTGAACCCTTGAACCACTTCCAGAGCGTGGTCGCCGATATTGATGGATGGAGCATTTCTGACGTCCTGTCCCATGATGTTCGTTTTCTTAAGGCTGATGGTTAGGCCAAATTCGTTGCAGGCAGCCGCAAACCTGTCGATGAGACTCTGCAGACACTCTTCAGTGTGAGATGTTAATGCAGCATCATCAGCAAAGAGGAGTTCCCTGATGAGGACTTTCCATACTTTGGTCTTCGCTCTTAGACGGGAAAGGTTGAACAACCTGCCCCCTGATCTTGTGTGGAGGAAAATTCCTTCTTCTTCCTGGAAGATGGCTCCCTAGGAAGCTCCCTTGCTGTTCAACTCTATCCATGGCCATCTGCTCCCATTCTTAGTGCTTTCTCCCCCAATCTACCCTCTTAAACTGTTTAAATTCCCCTGGCTCTTTAATCAGTACATTTTAGCCCTAACTACAAGTTAACAGCTAGTTTAATGTTACCTGGGCCCACTGCCCTCTCCCAGCCATACCTGCTCTTTGCATTCTTCATTGAGCACTGAATTGTGCTCAGATTGACATCCAGTTTTCTGGACGCCTAGGCTACACTTCTCTACCGGGCAAAATTGCAAAGTACAGCTGGTGATACTCTGATCTTCTATCCTGTTGTCTACATCATCCAGAGCGTCCGCGGCCACGGCGTGCGGTAAGTCCAGTGCAGAGAGGAAGGAGCAGCGGAACCCGAGGGTAATAAGACCTAGTACAGAGGGGAAGCATTGAGAAAAACCCCGAACACGTAAAAAGCCACGACCCGGCCCCAGTTGACTCCATCGCGGAACGGCTCCTCGGCCACAACTTCAAAGCGCCCGCGGGAGATGTGCAGCTTGTAGCGCATCTGCAGCGCAATGTCGGCGAATTCCTGCTGGTACTGGCGCCCAAGGCTGTCGCCCACCTCCCGGAGGACGCGGATGAGCTTTCCCGACGTTGATGGTGGGAACTGATGAAATGTTTTATTACCTTCACCTCCTTCACCCCCGCTTCCCCTTCCCAGCTCCCCCCTCCCAGCTCCCCCCCCGCACCCTCTTCCCCCACCCCCTCCCCCCTCGCAACCCCTTCCCAGCTCCCCCCTCGCACCATCTTCCCCCAGCACCCCATTCCCCTGCACCACCCCACCCCTCTACAGCCCCCTTCCCAGCTACCCCTCGCACCCCCTTCCCTCCACCCCTCCCCCTCGCACCCCCTCCTCCCACCGGCATCCACCTATCCCTGAGCAGGGGCCCTAACAACCTCTGGAAGGTTTATTAACAGCTAAACTAGTATACAGAATACAGAGCAAACTATATACAGAACCTTTGTCCAGGGTGTTGTTGTGCAGAGAGACTATGGCTTCTAGTCACATGACTACATCCTGATACTTAGCTCATTAGCATACTGAGTTCTTAAAGAGACATCACTCTTAAAGCGATCATACAACAATGTGTATACAACCTATGCAACCATCTTGAGTTGTGGCCATGTCTTCTCCAGTCTGACATTTCACAGGTTTTATTTTCGATAAAGTATCACTCGAATCATATGATCTGGAAAGAGTACAGCTCAGAGTGTGGAGACAGAGCTATGACACTAAATGAATAAAAATGATCAATGAGGCATTATTAGTGAAGATCATGTTGGACAGTCGAGAAAGATGGTAGTTAAGGAAGAACTTAATTGAATTATGTAAAATAATAAGTGGTGTATAGATCTACAATTAATTTCATGTGTTATTAAGAAGAATTTCTTTACTCAAAGAAAGACTATTGAATAATCTGCCAGATGAGGTAATGATGGCAAAAATGTTAGTCACATTCAAATTGAGGCTAGATTTTATAATAAAAGAATTATGATATTGGAGGAATAAGATTCAAGGGAATGAATGACCTTTACTCATCTGTGATGTTCTTATTCAACTGCATAATAGACAAAATATTGATGCATGCCAGTATTTTGATAATGAATTCCATTTAGTTAATATTGAAGTCACAAATTTTGGAATTTTCCAAAAGTGTTATTTTCAATATTTCTTTGCAACTTTGACTCAAATAAAGAATTCTTTGCTGGACATTGTTATATTTTCAGAAGAAAATTCCAAGTCACAATATTCAGACAGACAAGACAATACCTTTTTTTTTTCCTGCTAGTACTTTCAGAGATTTATACATTGACACATTTGCTTTGAAAGCATTTGAAGGAATGCAAAAGTGTGACTCTCCCATGAGATGTGTGGAATTTGGCAAGGCTAAAAAGGCATTTCTCTTCCCTAGCAGAAAGATATTGGATTTAGGCTTTTATATTTCACACATCAGCAGGTCTCCACAGTATATTTTCCAGCTTGCTTTCTGCAATGTCTGAGCTGCGCTGATCAAAATAATCTATATCACTATAATGAAGACACGCACCATAGTCTCAACATCAGATGGCTATCAATAAACACAAGCTCAAATTGACGACATTGGTCCTTGCCTCCACACAAGTGCTTCTGTGGTCCCATAAATGAATGTGTCTGTTCAAACTAATAAATAAATGCTTAGTATGGTAACGGCCATTGAAATTTGAAACTGATTACAACTTAATTTATCACAAAGGCAAACTCTCTACAAAATTAAAACTGAAACAAAGCTTTGATCATTAAAAGCTTCATTTAGTCAGATTGGTTTAAAGATTATTTGTTAAGATGCCTGATGATACAACCAGTCATCCTTTGTCCCATTCTTGGATACGATAATATTTTAATTATGTTTTTGTGACCATCTTAGTATCATAGTACATAGCCTTTCACTTTGGGGAATTGTAATTTGGGGGAATTAAGTCATACAATAGGATGGAAGTAACATAAAAATTAAATGCACAATAAAGGTCAAGGGTTTTCCTATAAAATATTCAAGAATTTAAGAAGTCCAGTGTCATATATTTATAATCAGAACACAAGAAATAGGAGCAGAAGTAGACCAAATGGCCCATTGAGCCTGCTCTGCCATTCAATACGATCATGGCTGATCTTAGGCTTCAATTCCACTTTCCTGCCCGCTCCCCATATAATAGTACTTATGTCTTCCCTCTACATCATGACCATCAAATCTATGTTCCAATTTTCTTTTGCATTGGTTAAGTTTCTGTTTTATCCCTTTCTAACCTGCTATTGTCCACCTTCCTTATTCACCAACAATATTGTACAAATACTTTAGCCTCAGTTTAATTTTTTTCCTCAATTACAATGTGGCAAGCTATCTTTTCTTCCAGGTACAGCAACCATGATATTTCCCAAACAAGCTCAGACTGAAAGGAAAGGCACAATGGGTCAAATGGCCTCCTTCTGTGTTGGATCATTCTATGATACAAATGAAAGCATTTCACAACACTGCAGTGTTATGAATTTTGTCCTTTAAAATGTTGTAAATTTCATGCTTTAAATGTTGTGAATTCTGAAGTGAATAAATTATCATTTGCTTTGAGGAGAGATTACCTGTAAAATCTTGCAACTCCACTTACAGTATGCTGATCTTGAGATAAGCCGACCTTTACAAGCTTCTCATTCAGTTTAAGGAGCCCAGCCCTGCTATTTTCATGAGCCCATCTCTTCTTATACTGCACGTCAGGACACCCTCTACCTCCCTCCTAGGATCCAAAAGTTATTCCTTTCTCTTATTCAAATTTCTTTCTTAAGTACATCAACCGACTATCTGCATATCCTAATCTCAACCCAGCATCCAGTTTCATTCTGTGCCTTTGCACTGGCCTTGATTCAATTTACGCTTTGTCCCATCAGATGCACAGCTTAACCTACTCCACAGCTTCCAAACAACCATGTGGGAGGTTGCTGGTATTTATTACATTTATTTCAAGGTTGATCTTCACAATTGACAGCGACATTCTTCATCTCCAACAATCTGACCATCGTATCTATCAAGACTGTCAAATACCTGCCCAGTCAACAGCATCATCAATTCAATTATTTTGTGTCAACCTGTGTTTCATTGACATGGTGGCACTCCCTATAGTATTTTCAGAGTTGTTCGGTGGTAGACGTAACCAGAGGATGTATTAGTCTTACCTCGATCTCTTTTGACAGTCATCTATATGGTATCAAACAGGATTTCCATTTGTTTTCTCTTGCAATAAATTAGGTACAAGGGGGTAGATTTTTGCCTTGACCACCTGGTGAGTAATTAGGCAGGCAGATCACATGGCCTTTATAGAACCTGGCTGAGTTTCATTCTATTGAAATGAGGTAAAGATAAAAAAATCTATCCCAGCATCCTTTGCTTGTCCATTATTTAAGGTTATAAATGTTTAAAATCTGTTGCTAGCTGAGAGTCATCTTATGCTATGCTAATCATGATATTATTTGAGTGGTACATTGTGTGTTAGTCTTCTCTGAGTCACTGCCTTGCTTCCTAATGTCCTTTAGCACTCTGGAGCATAGCACAATGCAGGCCTGAGTGAGCCAGAATTAAAAGACAGGAAGTTTATTGGACAGAACTGGAGATAGGACGGAACTGGTGGAGAGGGAACATGTGAGGAGGTCTCACTGATTAGGATTCCAAGAGTGGGTCTTGAGTGGAAGTGAGGCTGTGAAACAGAGCAGCAACTATTTCTTAAAGTGACGTGTCACAGGAAACAATATGATCTGGGGCTGAATATGCTTGAGTAGTAGGGAGTCGAGGGAAAACAAAAAGAGCAAAAACTTGAACAGGCAAGAGCTGGCACCAGAGAATGGTAATGTTTGGAGTCATAAATCTGTTTAAATCCTCAAGTTTCCATGCTTTCCAGCTTGCTCATTGTATTATCTTTCCTTAGGCACCCCACTGCTTCAACTATTCATATATCTTTTGTTTCTTTATGTACCTTTAATTTCTTTAATGATTCTTTCCATTTTTTGACTGAGTTAATCGGTTACATCACACAACAATCATTTCACTGGTACTTTCTCTTTGTGGCAGGAACTTCCTTGAAGCTGCTTCCCCTCCTCCGACTAGAGTTGATAAGTCACCAGGATCAGATGTGATGCAACCAAGGATACTGAGGGAGGTAAAGGTGGAAATTGCAGAGGCACTGGCCATAATCTTCCAATCCTCCTTAGATACAGGGGTGGTGCCAGAGGACTGCAGAATTCCAAATGTTACACCCTTGTTCAAGAACAAGTGTAAAGATAAGTTCAGCAACTACAGGCTAGTCAGCTTAACCTCGGTGGTGGGAAAGCTTTTAGAAACGATAATTTGGGACAACATTCACAGTCACTTGGAAAAATTTGGATTAATTAAGGAAAGCCAGCATGGATTGTTAAGGGCAGATCATGTTTGACTAACTTGCTTAGTTTTTTGATGAGATAACAGAGAGGGTTGATGAGGGTAATGCAGTTGATGTGGTGTACGTGGACAGCCAAAGACACTTGATAAAGTACCACATAACAGTCTTGTTAGTAAAGTTAGAACCCATGGAATAAAAAGAACAGTAGCAGCATGGAAACAAAGTTAGCTGAGTGACTGGAAACAGAGAGTAGTTGTGAAAGGTTGTTTTTCAGATTGGAGGAAGGTATACAGTTCCCCAGGGGTGAATAGGACCACTGCTTTTCTTGATTTATATTAGTGATGTAGACTTGAGTGTACAGGGCACAACTTCAAAATCTGTAGATGACACAAAACTTGGAAGTATAGTGAACTGTGAGGAGGATAGTGATAGACTTCAAGAGGAAATAGACAGGCTGGTGGAATGAGTGGGCACGTGGCAAATGAAATTTAATGCAGAGAAGTGGGAAGTAATATATTTTGATGTGAAGAACGAGGAAAGACAATATAAAATAAAGGATACAGAGCAGGAGCAGAGGGATCTGGGGGTACATGTGCACAAATCGTTGAAGGTGGCAGGGCAGGTTGTGAAAGCGGTTAATAATGCATATGGAATCCTGGGTTTTATAAATAAGGTCATGGAGTACCAAAGCAAGTCATGATAAAACTGTCTAAAACATTGGTTGGGCCT
Organism: Heterodontus francisci; assembly: GCF_036365525.1. NCBI lineage: Eukaryota > Metazoa > Chordata > Chondrichthyes > Heterodontiformes > Heterodontidae > Heterodontus > Heterodontus francisci. The sequence goes on from NC_090394.1 coordinate 48,643,295, forward strand.
CAAATGGAGTATTGTGTCCAATTCTGGGTACCGCACTTTAGGAAAAATGTGAAGGCATGAGAGAGGATGCAGAAAAGATTCACACGAATGAAGTTCCTCATCCCTGGAACCAGTTACTTGGATAGGTTGAAGAAGCTGAGTCTGCTCCCAATAGAGGAGAAGATTAAGAGGATATTTGATAGAGGTGTTGAAAATCATGAGGGGTCTGGACAGGGAAGATAGGGAGAAACTGTTCCCCTTGGCGGAAGGATCCAGAACCAGAGGACACCGATTTAAGGAGATTGGCAAAAGAAGCAACAGCGACATGAGGATAAACTTTTTTACCTAGGGGGTGGTTAGGATCTGGAACACACTGCCTGAGAGTGTGGTGAAGACAGACTCAATTGAGGACTTCCAAAGAGAATACTGGATAATTATCTGAAGAGAAAAAAATCTGCAGGGCTACGGAGAATTGGCAGGTGAGTAGGACTAGGTGAGTTGCACTTGCAAAGAGCCAGCATGGACACAATAGGCCAAATGGCCTCCTTCCTCTATGATCCTATGACTTACACTTCACCAGGAGTTCTGTGGAAATTCCATTTAAGCACATAAGCAGGGATTTCTGCTATAATGCTGGTGAGGTAAAGCTGGTGGAGTGGGAGCAGCTCCAAGGAATTTCTCAGCCTGTGCTTATATGTTTGTTTGTTCTTCCTTTCCTGGCCATTATTATTGATTCTATTATCATGCTAGTTCATCTATTATTTTTCACTGCTGCAGAAAGGTATGAGACCAAAACATCCACTGTGTGTTTGCTCCACATGACCTATTGTATCTCAACATGAGGTCCTCTTGTTCATTCTCACACCACTGATTTGTTCTGAAAGTTAGTGCTTGGCCTTTGAGGGGGGCTACCCTGATATGTTTTGAAGTCTATTTGATTGATAATTCTGCAGCTGGTAGCTCCCTGAAACTGGTTATAAGTAGGACTAGCTTTTGCTAGTTTGCCTTCTTGCTGTTCAATTACACAGACAGAAATTAATGAAAAACTTCATGAGGGTTCATTCTCACAAAAGACTTCTTATTACAGGCAACAAGTTCAAGCTAAATAAAAACAAGAAATGCTGGTACCACTCAGCAGATCTGGCAGCATCTGTGGAAAGAGAAGCAGAGTTAACGTTTCAGGTCAGTGTCCCTTCTTCGGAACTGGCAAATATTAGAAATGTCAAAGGTTATAAGCAAGTGAGGCAGGGGTGGGGCAAGAGATAACACAGGAGAAGGTGTAAATATGACAAGGCCACATAGTTGACCAAAAGGTCATGGAGCAAAGGCAAACAATATGTTAATGGTGTGTTGAAAGACAAAGCATTAGTACAGATAGGGTGTTAACAGACTGAAGATTGAACAGCAGCAAGTACAAACATGAAAAAAGTGGGTAAGCAAACTGAACAAACTAAGATGAAATGAAATAAACATTTTTAAAAATAGTAAAAAATGTAAAAAAGAAAAAAAGAAAAAATAACTCAAAATAAAAGTAAAATGGGGGGCCTGTCATGATCTGAAACAATTGAATTCAATGTTCAGTCCGGCAGGCTGTAGCATGCCTAATCGTTAAATGAGATGCTGTTCCTCGAGCTTGTGTTGATGTTCACTGGAACACTGCAGTGTAGGATAGAGATGTGAGCATGAAAGCAGGGGGGAGTGTTGAAATGGCAAGCAACCGGAAGCTCAGGGTCCTGCTTGCAGACTGAGCGGAGGTGTTCCGCAAAGCGGTCACCCAGTCTGCGTTTGGTCTCCCCAATGTAGAGGAGACCACATTGTGAGCAGCGAATACAGTATACTACATTGAAAGAAGTACAAGTAAATCGCTGCTTCACCTGAAAGGAGTGTTTGGGGCCTGGGATAGTGAGGAGAGAGGAGGTAAATGGGCAGGTATTACGCCTGCGATTGCAGGGGAAGATGCCATGGGACGGGGACGAGGGTGGTGGGGGTAATGTAGGAGTGGACCAGGGTGTCACGGAGGGAACGATCCCTTCGGAATGCTGACAGGGGAAGGCAGGGGATGATGCGTTTGGTAGTGGCATTATGCTGGAGGTGGCGGAAATGGCGGAGGATGATCCTTTGGATATGGATGCTGATGGGGTGGAAAGTGAGGACAAGGGGAACCCTGTCACGGTTCTGGGAGGGAGGGGAAGGGGTGAGGGTAGAGGTGCGGGAAATGGGCCGGACACGGTAGAGGGCCCTGTCAACATCAGTAGGGGGGAATCCTCGGATGAGGAAAAAGGAGGTCATATCAGAAGCACCGTCATGGAAGGTAGCATCATCAGAGCAGATGCGCAGGAGACGGATCTCCGAGTTTCTCCATCTCCGACTCACATTCCCACCAAGTTTTGTGTCAGCCGCAAACTTGGAAATATTACAATTGGTCCCCACATCCAAATCATTAATATAGATTGTGAATTTTTTTTTTTATTCATTCATGGGATGTGGGCGACGCTGGCCAGGCCAGCATTTATTGCCCATCCCTAATTGCCCTTGAGAAGGTGGTGGTGAGCTGCCTTCTTGAACCGCTGCAGTCCATTTGGGGTAGGTATACCCACAGTGCTGTTAGGACGGGAGTTCCAGGATTTTGACCCAGCGACAGTGAAGGAACGGCGATATAGTTCCAAGTCAGGATGGTGTGTGACTTGGACGGGAACTTGCAGGTGGTGGTGTTCCCATGTATTTTCTGCCCTTGTCCTTCTAGTTGGTAGAGGTCACGGGTTTGGAAGGTGCTGTCTAAGGAACCCTGGTGCATTGCTGCAGTGCATCTTGTAGTTGGTACACACTGCTGCCACTGTGCATCGGTGGTGGAGGGAGTGAATGTTTGTAGATGGGGTGCCAATCAAGCAGGCTGCTTTGTCCTGGATGGTGTCGAGCTTCTTGAATGTTGTTGGAACTGCACCCATTCAGGCAAGTGGAGAGTATTCCATCACACTCCTGACTTGTGCCTTGTAGATGGTGGACAAGCTTTGGGGAGTCAGGAGGTGAGTTACTCACCTCAGGATTCCTAGCCTCTGACCTGCTCTTGTAGCCACGGTATTTATATGGCTACTCCAGTTCACTTTCTGGTCAATGGTAGCCCCTAGGATGTTGATCGTGGGGGATTCAGTGATGGTAATGCCGTTGAATGTCAAGGGGAGATGGTTAGATTCTCTTTTGTCGGAGATGGTCATTGCCTGGCACTTATGTGGCGCGAATGTTACTTGCCACTTATCAGCCCAAGCCTGGATATTGTCCAGGTCTTGCTGCATTTCTACACGGACTGCTTCAGTATCTGAGGAGTCGCAAATGGTGCTGAACTTTGTGCAATCATCAGCAAACATCCTCACTTCTGACCTTATGACTGAAGGAAGATCATTGATGAAGCAGCTGAAGATGGTTGGGCCCAGAACACTATGCTGAGGAACTCCTGCAGTGATGTCCTGGAGCTCAGATGATTGACCTCCAACAACCACAACCATCTTCCTTTGCGATAGGTACGACTCCAGCCAGTGGAGGGTTTTCCCCCTGATTCCCATTGACCTCAGTTTTGCTAGGGCTCCTTGATGCTATACTCGGTCAAATGCTGCCTTGATGTCACCTTACCTCTTGAGTTCAGCTCTTTTGTCCATGTTTGAACCAAGGCTGTAATGAGGTCAGGAGCTGAGTGGCCCTGGCAGAATCCAAACTGAGCGTCACTGAGCAGGTTATTGCTAAGCAAATGCCGCTTGATGACACTGTTGATGACACCTTCCATCACTTTACTGATGATTGAGAGTAGGCTGATGGGGCGGTAATAGCTGGGGCCCAAGCACTGATTCTTGTGGTACCCCACTGGTCACAGCCTGCCAACCTGAGAATGACCCATTTATTCCTACTCTCTGTTTTCTGCCTGTTATCCAATCTTCAATCCATGCTCGTATATTACCCCCAATTCTATGCGCTTTAATTTTGCTTTGTAACCTCCTATATGGGACTTTATCAAAAGCCTTCTGAAAGTCCAAATACCCCTCATCCACTTTGCTAGTAACATCCTCAAAAAACTCTTGACAACTTTGTCAAGCATGATTTCCCCTTCATATATCCATGTTGACTCTGCCCAATCAGACCATAATTTTCTAAGTGTCCAGTAATCATATCCTTTATAATAGATTCTTGTGTTTTCCCTACCACCAACGTAAGGTCTGTAGTTCCCGATTTTCTCTCTCCCTCCTTTCTTAAACAGTGGGGTTACATTTGCAATCTTCCAATCTGCAGGCACCATTGCAGACTTTATAGATTCATATAATCACAGATCCCCTACAGTGTTCTCTCCAGCAGATCAGTCAGTGTGCTGAACTGCAGCCCCATGGAACTGGCACTGATGCAATGAAAGTGACATATGTTGCCCTCTCTCTCAATGACAGCATTCCTGCTCCCTGTCATCACTTCAATAAATACCATGGTGCCAGGAAGCAAGTTGACCCTGGCAACAGCCAAGATGCTGGAGTCTGCAGCCAGGCCCTCTCAGGTCTGACCTTGTAAAGGTCACCAACCACACACATCTCAGGAACTGGAGGCTGCTCCCAAAATCTCACAGGGTAAGCGTTAATGCTCTTCTGGCCCCACAAAAATTTACCACACCCACCCCTCCCCCTCCCACCACTCCCAGATACCAACCCTTGACAGCCCTTCACTGGGATTACCTTCCCCTCTACTTATCACAACTAAATCTGCTCTGTAGAGATTTTCTCTCCTATTTGAATGGTGAGCTGCCTAGCAATTTTCATTTAACACTGGCAACTCGCCGATTATATTTGGATGAGGCCTGATCATGGCAATGATCTAACCTTCCACCCACCTGATGGAAATGGTCACATGAAAATCTGCCCCGATTTTTCTTTCAAAGGTTTCTCTCCTTTCAGTAATTTGCTGGTTACTTCTCCTGCTTTGTTCCAAAGGACAATTCCACATAGCCAAGTAACCTATTCCAAAAGCTTTGACAATGCCATTCAATAATAGGGCATGAAAAATAATGTCAGAGTTACCCAGGGTTGACAGTGACTGCAGTCTTCACTTGTGCTAACGCCACACTGTCAAGGAAAAATTTACAAGACTGTAACCCAGAATAGAGCTTCATTTGCCAACAGCATGAATCCAAGAAATGTGCCTCACTTGCACCACTTCTGATTTTTCCATGATTGTAATTTACCCTATTATGTCTGGGAACATTTTTATCTCAACTTGCTACCCATGTTGCAATTCAGCACAATGGTATACCAGGTCATCAAACTATTGATACTTTGTACACGCAGCTTCTTAACCTTTGGGCTTTATTATCTCCTTACAGCCCTTTCAGTTCTGTATAACTTGGCTGATGACTTGTCGTGCAAAGCACACAAAAGATCCATTATGAAGATACCAATGAGATTTCTCCAATCAAAGAGGTTAATTAAAAAGTTGAACATTTGGACTTGTTGCCATAGTTGTTGACAGGAAATTTCACTCCCCATTGTACTCGACGCACAAGTCTCCAGTTGGACATGTAATTATTTAGAGCCAAGCAGTGCCAATAGCCAAGTATTACCCGCAGGGCTAGAAATAATGAGGGGACAGAGTATAGCACTGTCAGGATTGAAACTTGAACTGATGACTATTTAAGCATTGCCACTTACTAATGTATCAGCTCGTGTACGTCACAAAATGTAAGAACTGTCACACATCCTAAGAAAATCGTCGTAAAACTTCACTGAAGAAATTTTGCTGAAAGGACGTTTTTTATTTCTAATTTAATAAATTTTTGAATCAAATGTTTTAATTGAACAGAATTGTATATAGAATCATAGAATGATGCAGCACAGGAGGTGGCCATTTGGGCCATTGTGTCTCTACTGGCTCTTTGAAAGTGCTATCCAATTAGTTCCACTCCCATTCTCTCTCCCCATACCCCAGCAAATTTTTCTTCTTCAAGTATTTATCAAATTCCATTTTGAAAGTTATTATTGTTTCTATTTCCACCAGCCTTTTGGGCTGATTATCCCAAAACAGAATAACTCACTGTGTAGTTTTTTTTTCCTCACATAATTTCTGGTTCTTTTGCCAATTACCTTAAATCTGTATCCTTTGGTTACCAATCCTTCTCCTTATTTCAAAGCTCAAGATTTGGTACACCTCTATCCAATTTACCCTAATCTTTCTCTGCTCTCAAGAGAACAAACTCAGTTTCTACAGTTTTTCCACATAACTGAAGTATTTCATCCCTAGTTCCATTCTAGTAAATCTCCTCTGCACCCTCTCTATGGCTTTGACATCCATCCTCAGGCGTGTGCCCAGAATTGGCCACAATGGTCCACTGGACCTAACCAGTGTTTTATAAAGGTTTAGCATAACTCCTTTGTTCTTGTACTCTGTTCCTCTATTTATAAAGCCAAGGATTCTGTTTGCCTTTTTAACAGTCTTCTCAACTTGTCCTGCCACCTTTAAAAACACCCTCATCTCTCTGTTCCTGAACCCCATTTAAAACTGTACCTTTCCCTCTCCCCATTCTTCCTACCAAAATTGATTATCATACTTCTCTGCATTAATTTTCATTTGGCAGCTTTCTGTCCATTTCACCAGTCCTGTCTACATCCTCCTGGAATCGTCACAGTTTACAACATTTCTAAGTTATGTGTCATTCGCAAACTTTGAAATTATGCCCTCTATAACTAAGTCTAAGTCATTAATATATATCAAAAAAATCAGTGGTCTGAACACCAATTCCGAAGGAACATTACTACATACCTCCCTTTATCCTGAAAAAACCTTGAACCTTTGCCAATTTTGTATCCACAGAACCAAAGCCCCTTTACTCCGATGGGCTTCCATTTTTCTATCATGTGCTACTTTGTCAAACACCTTTTGAAGGTCCATGTGCGCAACATCAAACACACTACCCTCATCAACCCTCATCGTTATTTCATCAAAGAACTCTATCAAGTTAGCCAAACACAATTTGCTTTTAACATTTATTAGCCCATATTTTTCAAAATGCCAGATTCATGTCTCTAAATGTTTCCCCACTACCAAAGTTAGGCTGACTGACCTGTAGTTGCTGGTTTTATCCCTCTTCCTTTTTTGAACAGGGTGTAACATTTGTAGTCCTCCAGTCCTCTGGTACCACTCCTATACCTAAGGAAGAATGGAAAATTGTAGCTGGAAACTCCACAATTTCCACCTTTGCTTCCCTCAGCAATCTAGGGTGTATCCCATCTGGACCAGATGACTTCTTTACTTTGAGCGCTAACAAATTTTAAGTACCTCCACTTTATTTTTATCCAATTCAACTTCTCTACTACCTCCTCCTTTACTGTGACAAGAACGTGTGAGGTTTACAGGGAACATGCGTTTTATGCTTTAACTTCCCATCCTGGTTAGAGTGCAGACCTTTGCCTGATAGAGCCAGTAATTAGTTAACTTGTTGTGAGCCACATCACTGACATACGAAGGATCAGTGTACAATGGAAATAAAAATCTGAATTGTTCCAAAGCCAAGTGATTTAGACATGTTCACACAAATTCAATGGTGTGCCTCCTGTTTATGCATTGCTGCTATGGCTCCATTCTCTATGTTTAGGATTCTTCTAAACCCCTCAATTAGTCAATCAAGCGTTATATTTTGTGCTGGTTCTCTTATATTGGAAGTGACTGTTAATGACAGCACAGTGTGTATTTTATGAATAATAAAGTGGAAATCTATGTTTCTATTATGCTGTCGTAGGTTCTAGATCATGTGGTTTGAATTTTAACCATCCAAGCCTGAATTAGAAATTCGGCATTTCCATATTGCTACCTTCCTCCGGTTCCTATTTGAGCCTTCAGCTCTTTGCTCTTATCACCTCACAGCTTCCATTTACTACTTCCACTGGCAGTCAGGGTTGTCACTATGAACAAACATTTCCCTCTGCAATGCTTCTGGAAATATCTCCAGGAATTAGCTTCTGAAAAAAATGCTTTGTACTGATTCTTTGTTTACTGTTAGCTGGGCTTGTGCTCAAGTCCATTTCTAAACTTAATGAGTGATGGCTATGATATTTTATTAGGGATAGACACCTAAAGATTATTTAGCTTTAGCTGTCGAGGCAGTGTTCTCTGTTTGTTAATAATTGAGCACCTGTTCTTGCCAAATTCTTTTTTTAAAGTACGGCTATATAATTTGTAGTGAAAATAGATGAAATTGCAAACTTTGTGCTCCAAGACAACAGCAAAAGTCCCAGAACTCCATCAAAAAAATGAATTTGACTCATTCAGTCACAGTGACTGGAATTTTATGGCCCCCCAACAAGCGGGCTGGTGGCAGGGGGGTGGGTGGGGGCGGTGCATAACATTGAGTGGAAGGCTGGGGGGGTGCTGTTCCCAACCCCCTCCCGCCCCCGTTACAATTTTACATGGCGTGGCAGCGGCGAGAAACGGCCTGCCCACTACAGACCAATTAAGGCCCCTAAGTGGCCAATTTACTGTCACTTAAGGGCCTCCTCCCACCACCGCGAGCATTTTACCCTCGGTGGCCAAATGGCAAAGGTCCAAAGAACCCCGTCTGGTAAAACCAGGTGGCCTTCTTACGGGCTGGGTGGTGGCCCTCCTAATTGAGCACCCTGCGCCTCACAGATGGCCGCTCCCAAAACCCCAACTGCCCCTAGTGCATGACACTCTCCCCCCCCCCCACCCCCCCCAAAACCGAGCCTCTTGCCTCACCAAGACCCGGCTGATTGTTCCTGACAAGGCCCTAAAAGTTACCTGAGTTCTGAGGCCATCCTTCCAGTGGCCATCGCTCCCAGTGACACTACTAGGACTAAGCTGCCAGCCCGCTGATCGGCTGGCAGCTCCATTAGGTGAGACTGCCTGCCTCAAGGAGGTGGAAGTCCCACCCAAGACCAATTAAGGGCCTGGGGAGTGAAAAATCCTGGCATGGCTCCCCAGGCCCAGCAGAGGCGGCTTGCCACTGAATTTTCGCCCGGTGGGCGGGACCTCCCACCAAATGTAAAATTCCAGCCAGTAACTCTGTGGGTTAGAAATTGGTTTAAGCCCATATTTTGGTGTAGAATGGGCTCCACATTTGAGCAAGCACCAAATTCACATGGTTACAACTAAGGCCCCAAATAGGTATCCTTACTTCATTTACATAGGGTAGGCAGGCTGCCAGTGCTACTTGCTCTGTTCATTGGCCACTTGCCTGATGGGGACACCAATATCATTCTTTGCTCTTGCCATTTAAAAGCAGCCTGCAAGTAACTGTGACTGAAGCTTTCTGACAATGGCTGGCAGAGCAGAAGCTGCATTGAAGGTAGATATCCAGGCAAATATCCCCTTCTGTCAGGAACCCAGGCACAGACATAGATTGCCGACAGAATCATGCAACTACAGGATTCTTATAGAGGAAATGAAAAACATCGTGAAACAGATGCGTGATCTGAACACTGAGCAAGAAAATCTTAAGGCCTGATTGTCCAATTAATATGTTCCCACTTTCCTGACTAGTTTCAGTACTACTGCTATTGAACACCGATTACATAATTAGCCCTTGTATCAGAAAGTGTCAATCCCACAGTCTCACAACAGATACAGTAATCATCTGACATATTAATTGTTAACTGATTTCCCATGGATATAATCACAACAAAGGGTTGTTAGTCCTGAAACAATAACCTCCATGTGATTCAGCCTGAATGGTTTTAAATAACAAGTTTTAATGTGCATTTTCTAATAACAGTATTGTTCTTACACAATTATTCAATGGTATTATATTAAATGACAAGTAATTAATACAACCTGTTTCCTCTACAAAGTCCAAGACTTGCATTGTCTTGGGCTACAATTAAGACAAGTGGACTTCTGACTGTCTGAAGAGCTCTAACGCTAAGAAACAGGCTGTACCTTCATACTATTCAGCTCCCGGGGTACGTGTACTCATAACAGTATAGTTTTATTATCCCACTAATCTGATGCCATGCTACCTACCCAAGATGAATTGTTTACACAGTGTCCTAATTTCCTCGGCCTCCAATTCCATCTTATAGGCTTGTTATTGTCCTTTGCCATTTGTAAGATCCATTAGGTCTGGCACAAAACAAAATATATTATCTTAAGCTCAGCTAGTATGTCGCAAAGACATTTTAACTTGTTATAGACAAGGTAGGGTCTGGTGGGAAGATGATCAACTAGTAATGGTCAATATTCTAATAGGGGTCATCTGATGTAGTGATCATCTGGGCCAACATCTGACACAACAAAATTATTTTAATCCTTTTTTAATTTATTCCAACTTGTGAAAGTCCTGTCACACACTATTCTGCAGCCAGGATTAGCCAACTGCTCGCAAAATTCATGCAGCTCTTGTACGAGCCACTATGGATTGACGGAAGATCACCATGGAACAACCTTTGTACAGAATCTCCATCATTTCTTGTGGGAAGCAGTTTTTCTTTATCTGGCACCTCCTCCTGACAGCCCAAATAAGTTTTTGAACTCCATGTGTTAGAAAACAAGAGCATGAACTAGTTGAACATCTACCATGATCCTTCACCAGCCTGTGTATTGTTAACTTTTGCCTGGCATGATATTCATGCATGGTAATTCTGTCGTCCATTAATTGCAATGAAAGCATCTCCCACTTCGCTTTTGATAGCTGAATCATTCCCCATGATTACAATGTATTTTTATCCTATCTCAGTGATACACATTGAACTTTAACAATTATAGTCCGGAATTTAATGTTGGGTGGGAAGCCTCCCCCACCAGCCGAAAAGTCGAAGGGGAGTCCACCTCTGCCAGGCCTGGGGAACCACAATGGGATTTGTTGCTCCCTGGGCCCTTAATTGGGCTTGGGGTGGGGTTTCCACCTCATTGAGGCAGGAAATCCCACCTAATGGAGCTGCTGGCCAATCAGCGAGCCAGCAGCTCTTAGCCCCAGCAGCACCACTGGGAGTGGTGGCCACTACTGGGACTACACCCACGTTTAGCAGGAAGAGGAAGGACACCTCCTGAAAGAGGGTAAGTTTTTGTGGCCTTGCCGGGGACAATTGGCTGGGCCCCAGTGAGGCAAAGGGGGTCAGTTTGGGGGGGGGGGGGGGTAGTGTTGTGAGCTGGGGCTTTGGGGGCAGCCCTGCGTGGGCACAGGGTGCCCAATCAGGAGGGCACCCCACCCCCCCACCCAGCTCACAAGAAGGCTGCCATGTTTTACCTGGCCGTGTTTTTGGGGCTTTTGCCGTCCAGTCACAGCAGGTAAACTACCAGCGGCAGCAGGAGGAGGCCCTTAAGTTGCAGTTAATTGGCCACTTAAGAGCCTTGATTGGCCTGGGGGGCGGGGGTGGCCGGCCATTTCTCGCCGCCACCATCCCAGATAAAAATGCAGTGGAGGTGGTAAGGCATCGGGTACGGCCCCCCCCACCCCCTGCCTCTCATTCAATTTTATGCCCCCCACCACCACCCACACCACCAGCGCACTCATTGTGGAGACATAAAATTCCAGCCCTATATTCAATTGAATTAATTTATTGTTGGATTGACTCTTAAAAAGTGGTACTTAATTACTGTGAACTATTTTTATGTATCTAAACATGAATAAAGAAACAACAAATTATTGGACAGATTATACTGAAAATCAGTACTAAGTAGATTCAATGAATCAGAATTGAAATAATAATGAAAACCACTTATTATAGAATGCATCTAAAATATTTTTGTTTGTATTTTAAATTAAACATAAAAAAATTTAAATGATTCATGTGGAGTTCAAAATTGACTCAATTTTCATTTATTAAGTCCATGGCTTATTTGGAAGCAATAGAAAGAATACAGTGGCATTTAGTTTAACATAACCTTTGTGACTTCAATACTAAATTTTCTGATTATGATTGGCAGCTAATAATGTTCCAGTCATATTGGGTTCGCTGTTTGATTAGCCTTGGCTGCAAGCTCACTGAAACTATGTAATATAGTGTTTATGTTCATTTGATAACAATTTGTATTCAAAGAAAAAGACTGGCATTTATATAGTGATTTTCATGACCATAAAACCTCTCAAAATGCTTTACGTTAAACGCTAAGTGTTAACTTTGCTTCTCTCTCCACAGAAGCTGCCAGACCTGCTGAGTGTTTCCAGCACTTATTGTTTTTCTCTCAAAATGCTTTACAGCCAATAAAGTACTTTTTGAAGTGTCACTCTTGTAATGCAGGAAAGGCAGCAGCCAATTTGCACAGAGCAAACTCCCACAAACAGCAATGTGACAATGACCAGATAATCTGTTTTTTTTTTGAGTTGTCGATTGAGAGATAAATATTGGCCAGGACACCGGGAATAACTGCCCTGCTCTTTTTTGAAATAGTGCCATGGGATCTTTTACATCCACCCGAGTAAGCAGACGGGGCTTCAGTCTAACATCTAATCTGAATGACGGCACCTGCAACAGTGCAGCGGTCCCTCTGTACTGTGCTGTGGAGTGGGGCATGAACCAGGAACCTTGTGACTCAGACGAAGTGCTACCAACTGTGCCACAGCTGACATAGAAATTAAAATAGAGAGAGAGATCTTTTTCTTTCTTTAACACTGTGACCCTCTGTAAAGCAATCTTTACAAAGCAGAGCTAAGTTAGCCCTAAGTCAAATCACTGACAAAGCAGGAAGCAATGGAAAATTCACATGACAGGTATTTCATGCCAGAACCTGTTGTCATCCGTATAATGGAATACCTTCTGAAACCTAGTTGGCACTCTATATGATGGCACACAGAGTACCTTCACTTTCTCTCATTTCTTCTTAATTGGCAACTGGCCCACAATCAAAGCCAGGAAGTACCAACTTTTCAACTCAAGCCCCCCCCTCAAGGCTCCTGCTGCAAATCATCAAACTAGAACCTCCTGCAGAACGTGAAAGGCAGCAGAGCATAGAGTATAGACACAGCAGCAGTTCATGCTTAAAAGCAGTTCATCCTTAGCAGGAGGTCAGCTTTGGGGTGCTTTTGGACAGGACCCTTTTTATTATTAATAATACTTGTGCGAAGTATTTAAGAGGAGCTTTTTGTGGGTTTGCTGCAAGTGAGACTTCAGGCTAACGCCATCATATATTTTTAAAGTTATATGAAAACTCTTGTGATATATGTGGAATACAGTATATGATCTATCATAATTCCTTGGTCTAAACATGTGCAACACACTTCACTAAGCTTCTGAAGCAAAGGGTCTCTGTGCTCCTGCGGTAATTGGCCACACTCAGCATGAGAGAGAATAAGGGATTTCTAAATGGTACTCTTTAGAATATAGTCACCTAACAGCTGGTGCTAGACAAGTGTCAAAAACAACTTTGTCCAAAAAAATTGAGATGATATAATTTGGAAGAAAAGAGCAAGCAATGGGTGTTATACATGTAGTAGCAAATCACTGAATAGTGAGGGTGAACAGAGACCTAAAGGGGCAATTCCTTAAATGTGCGAGTGCAGGTTAATAAATCCATAACAAAAGGCCAACAGTAATTTGATTTATAAATGGGGCATCGAGTAAAGAAGCAATGATAACTTGATACAAAATATTAGTTAGGCCACAGTTAGAGCACACAGAGCAGTATTAGGTGCACCATTATAGAAAGAGCATTAAGCCATAGAAAGCATATAATTTTGATTCACTAGGATGATGCTAGGAATGAGAAGCTACAGCTATGAATAGAGAATTAAGATACTGGGACTATATCCACTAGAACTGAGAAGGTGATATTATACAGCTCTTATGAAAAATGTTGGAGCATTAATAAAGAAAGACCAGATCGCTTTGAGGCTGATAAAACGTGAACTGCTTCAACTCTTCCCCCTCCACATCAGCAGTCCTGTTTGGGGCAGAAGCTTCACCCCAAAATCAGACCATTGGAGATAAGACTTGAACCAGGCATTTTTTGGGTCTGTGCAGTTTACAGCTGTTCTAGCAAATGCCCACCAGAATTATGATGGGAGTCTGCTGACACAGATAAGCAGAAAGTTAAGGAAGAATTTCAACATCCTGACAAAGTTTGCCAAGAAATGCAATGAATCCTGCATTTATCGTTGAACAATTTTCTGCAATGCCATGCCTGCAACAGAAACACACACACACACACAATTTGCCTTTAACCATATGGAATGTTATCTTTGTGCTGTCTCTAATATGAGCACTTGGTGAGATACATTTATGCATGATAGACCTTCCACTCGCACTGAAAGCATTTCACTGACGGTGGGTAAGACCATTAAAGACTCTATCAAAAGCCATTTGCATGCTGCATATCCCTGAACTCTTGCTTTGGGAAATAGAGTGACCAATTGCATTTCTATGGCAGGTCTCAGGCGAGGGAAGCTCAAAATAGAAGCGTGTGTTTGCCAACTGGAGGGACATGCCAGGTCTCAAGCCCTTGACATCCCTGAAAAACTGACCTTGCACATGGTGCCCACCACTCTTTAGTCCTTATTGGGGATGAGCATGCTGATGGCACACCTGCCTCTGTTAGGCTATTGTCATGAAAATGTGCTTTGTCGATTGATGATTTTTTAATCCACCAGCTGGAAGCCTGAATTAAATTTAAAAGAAAAAGGAACAGATAAAAGGTGACTCTATTAGCAGCTAAGATGGCCACCCCAATTTGCATCACTATACTGTAATCCATTGAGGTGTAGACGAGTTGTCTGCACAGTCCAGCAAGAACAAAGACCCGGGGAATCTGAATGAACTACCTAACCTGTTCCCATTCGCAAAACATTAAGACCATCTCTTAGGATATTAAACTGGTGGAGATGAACCACTCAAACTTAATCGCTTGAACAATGGGACCCTAGTTGAGCGAAGGGAATTCCTAGACAAGGACTGATTAAGTTGCACAAGGGAATACACACGGGGAACCACCATATTGAATCACTAGGTGACAGTCATGTGACAGGCCTACTATCTGTGTGCTTAAGCTGGTGTTTTCTCTGTTACAACGAGCCAAGCAGCTAGACACTGACAAGAGAAGACCCAAGGAGGGTCCCTCCTCCATCTGTCTCTCTCGCCAATCCACCTTGCAAGCTTCGAACCCTGCCTGCTGGTCGTACCACCTAAGCATATCATTGCTGCAGACAGAGAACCATTGAATCAGCTGGCCACATCTTCAGACCAGAAGCCTCAGGATCACCGAATTCAGCCTGACGTGAGCCAAGTCAGCAACCTCCACAGACTGTATACCCCTTTTTAATCCTCTGGACTCTAATTTGACCAATCTATTCCCCACTCTGTAAAATATTGGTGTATATGCGTGAACCTCGAGCATGCATGTGAAAGTTGGAGTGTAGTTTATTATTTTACTTAGATTGGTTTAAGTACAATAAAGTTAACCTCTTTTTTTGTTAAAACCAAGCAAACCTGTCCAATTGATTCTTTGTATGATCATTGCATGTAAATAGTTAAACACTCACTGAATTGGAAAGTATATCCACTTTAAAAAATAAATAAACCTGTTGTGGTCAAACAAGGAAAGGGAAAAGAGGGGAGCCCTTCGACCCCTCCTCACCTGATCGTAACACTATCTTGTAAAGGAATGCCCATGCTGTTGCCTGCTTCCAGTAAACTATCTTCAATGGTAGAGGAGCAAAACCTAAAGTCAGAACAAAAGAGGATAACAAAATAAAGACCCAATCCCAAACAATGAGTCAAAAAAGTAAAACTAAACTGAGCTCCTGTACATCACAGCAAAAAGCCAACTTTAACTGTACTTCTGGTAGCTGTGTGTCTGCAGGAGTCTGCTTTGTTCCAGCTTTTAAAGGTGCTTTTTGACTGGCACCAAGGACACAGTGAATTGGAATTCCTGGGTTGGCAAGAACAGAGGCTCATGAGCATAGGGTCACTCCAAAACCCAGGGTAAGTGCAACTCAGCCATGATTGGAGCAGGGGCTCATCACTGGGTTTTCCAGCCTCACTGCATGTGCCGTGCACCTGTGTAGCTCGTATACGGGAGTAGAATTGCAACACTATAAAGAGTACTCTCTCAGGTTAGATCCCCTATCGTACTGAATTTGCCAATCTCAATTTAGACACTATATTGACTTTGGACTGGATTTTACCAACCCCTCAGCATCGTGGATCGTGGTAGGGAGGCCTGTAAAATGCTTGCGGGAGTGGCCCGCCGTGACCCATACTCCATACGGAGTTCCGAGGCGAGACACTGGCAGGGAGGGGGGAGGTGTTTAATTTTCAGGTCGGGAGTGGGGGAGCAGGACTTTTTATTGGCTGTGAGGTTGGTGGGAAGGGGTTGAAGGGTAAATGTGGTGAGGTTGGGGGGGAAGTCTGTGCTGGCACCAAAATACATTTCCATCAGATCGAACAATAAGGGTTGGGAAAGGGCCCACGTCTTTCAATGTTTTATTTTAATGACATGCATTGTTGCAAAGCTTCAAAAATTTATATTAACCTGAAGGACTTGAAGCCCTTTAAAAAATGGCGCCAGTGTCTGCGCGGTGACGCCGACGCTGTTGCCGGGGACAGAGTGACTGCCCCCTCTATGTCACCTGGGGTGGCTGCTCTGCCCCCTCAATTTAAATGAGTCCCCACATGTAATATCGCGGGGGCTCTGTAGCGGCGTTTCCATGTCGGAAGGCCGCCGACTTCACGGCAGCGCACTGATAAAATTCAGCCCACTCAGTCATCTCTTCTCAGGTCGTCCTAACTGCAGCTTTCTGAGGTGAGTGGCCCTTGCAACCAAATGTAGCATATCTCATTGCCAGTCACGGCAGGGTTCAGAAAAGGAAGCTGTCCTCCCGCCGTACTGTGAATTGGCGCATTCAACAATTCTCAGATGCCATATTAAAATACTACACCTACATATTTATGATCCTTCCCAGGAAATCCCACTTCGTCCAGCCTTTGCACTCACTGTGTAGGAACCTAATCATACTAGGATGAGAATAGCACTCTGTAAAATAGGATAAAGCAGAAAATGCAGGGAAGTCCCCTCAGTGTGTCGACAGCATGAAGTTTACTAGGACAAATGCACTAGTACCAGTCTGCCCCAAGCAGGATTTCAGCCCTGCTATGCCTTGCTGTATTATCTGTAGATACGGAGTCATCTGCATCTTCCAAATCTATTTGTCTCTGGTATACTTAGTATATCTGCATGATTTTTCTGACTTTTTTTGCCTTAACAGTAAAGCTGTCACATTAATTGGATTTACATCTAAAATTTATTTAAATTTTCAAGGCTGAATAATTAATATAAATTTCCATTTGAATCGTTGTTACACTCCTATTTTGCAATACCATAGTGTTCCAGCACCTGGAAAAATAGCATATGTTCAAAAAAGTAGACTTGGGTTTTTAACACAAAATCGACAATTTTCAAAAGTGAATTATTTACTGCTAATTTAATAAGTGATGAAAAATGAATTGATCCTCACGCGCTGAGGCAGATAAGTTACAAACCAGGGACCTAGTGGAATACAATTTTTTCTTTATGGAAGGCTTATCTGTCAAATTTGATTAGTGGATTAACCATTAAGCTTTAATCATTTCACCAGTTTTGTTGCAACATATTTTTAAATCATCTGACCATATGCGATACATATTAGTCATACCGTGAGAGAAAGATTAATCAATTCTGGGGAGACTTAGAAATTTTTACATGTGTAATGGAAAAGCATTTTGACTTAAATTTAATTACAGGCTAATGTAAAATTGTCTTTTTTCAGCCAGCACTTGCACACCTTTATGCAAAGTTAGATCCATCGGTCAAGTTAAACTTGGCGCAGATTGTACAATACTGGTATATTACTCATATGTGCTAAATAGTAAATTGAACTGATTGTTTTATGTTTACAGCTGCAGGGACAAAAAAACCTATGGGCCCAACATCCAGGCTTAAGTGTTGGATACACCTGCCCATGACCTTCAGCACTGACCCTGCCAAAGGTCTCATTAAATCGTGCAAGCACATGTGTCAATAGAGGTGCATTTTGGGTGCCTGCCTGATCAATGAGGTGGGAAAACACCATTTGCTTTGTCAGTATGCCTGCTTCCATTAGAATGACAGGCCAGCGTCATGAGAACGCCCAACCTCGGAGCACCCATCCTAGCCCTTCCTGTGCCAGTTGTCTTTTTTGGGGTAGGCAGAGGATGCAACCTTAATAAGACCCTGTGAACATGGCCAGAGTTAAAGCAAAAGTGCATCAGAAGAGCCGTGGGCTTTTGGCCCCTTAAATTCAAGAGAAAAACCATTAAATGTAGACATGTTTGCGTTATTAAACAATTTTCTGGACGTCCCAAAGTGCTTCACAGCCAATGAAATGCTTTTGATGCACTGCTGTGAGGAAACGCAGCAGCCAATTTGTGCGCAGTTAGATTCCACAAACAGCAATGAGATAAATGCCAGAAATCTGTTTTAGTGCTTGTTGGATATCCAGGAAACTCTCCTGCTTTTCTTCATATAGTGCCATGGGATCTTTTATATGCATCTGAGAGAGCAGATGGGGCCTTGGTCTTATCCAAAGGATAGCATTTGCAATATTACAGCATTCTGACAGTACTGCACTCAGGATCATAGGCTCCAGAGTCTGGATTAGGGCCTGTAGGAGAAAAAGGTTACTTCTTTCCATTTCCTACTATAAGATCAATGTGTAGGGATGACCAAATATGGAAAGAGACAAATGTATGACTCTTCGTCAATTCAAGACTAATTTTATGAACATATCTGATACTGGCTGTGGAAGAAATGAATGATATTAATACAACCTTAGAAATTGGTACTCAAGACCTCGAATTGATGCCTATTTTTGAACTGATGCCATGAGACCCGGAGACAATGTTGAGGAATTCCAGAGCCACTCCCCGCGAACTTTATACCATTGTGCCACCAACTCTGGTGGGCCTGTCCTGCCAGTGGGACAGGACATGCCCAGGGATGGTTATGGAAGAGTCTGGGCTGTTGGCTAAAAGATATGATTCTGTAAGTGTGACAATGCCAGGCTGTTGCTTGACTCGTTTGGGGGACATCTCTCCCACTTTTGGAGAGTTGACTAGCCTGGTTGTGCTTTTTTTATATCTGGTGTGTAGGTCAATACTGGGTAGCCTGTACATTTTCTTTTTTGATTCTTGTAGTGAACCAGATGGGTTTTTACAACAACCTGATAGTTTCATGGTCACCATTGTTGATATTAGCTTTTTATTCCAGATATATTTCAATAGCTATACTTAAATTGTTTAGCCGCTGTGGCGGAATTTAAACTCATATCTCCAGATCATTTAGCCACTAGATTACTAGCCTGATAACATAACCATTATGCTACCATACCCGCCTCAGAATCTCTTGATTCTGGGTGCACACCTAGCTTAGATGTCATGCCTTCTTTGTACTTCATCTCTGTTTTCAAGTTTACATCAAACAAGCTCTGATTAAGAAAGGGACAGATTAAATTCTTCTGCAGTCATTGTTTTGTCCAATCTATTCAAGTAGCGTTGCTTTAAAGCCATTACTTCGCCATAGATACATGTTTGTTGACTCAGTTCATTCTGATCATTTTTTGGGCCATTGTTGCTGGATGTGGCATCAGCACCTATTTGCTTTGAAGACTCTGCTCTCGGATGTTACTGATATTGCTCTGAAGTCTCAGCATTTTCTCGTGATCTTATGACAAGAACCTTCAATACATAGCAGACAAGCAGTCCATTATGCTGTCTGATATTATTACAGGATCAGACTCCTTCAGGCCTGAATCACCAACCCTCTAACTCAGTCAGAGGTAAGAATGCTACCACTGATCCAAGGCTGACACTCTCTATCAGCATTTTCAGACTTGGTATATGATTAATATCCAAGGAAGGCCAGCCCTTAACTGGACTTTATCTCAGTTCAACAAGGCCAGCAGGATAGGAAATTGTAATTCACCCAGGAACATGCTCAGGTTACAAACAAGCACCAACCCCAAAGCCTCTGGCACTGAACAATGTCTATGCAGTCTGATACTTCGATCACCGTCCCTGCCATAAATCACAGCGTTACCCAATTTGTATCCCCATTGGCATAAGCTGCGCGCAAGTTACATATAATATTGGAGTACTGTGGGGGGAGAGGATCGAAAATTTAGAACACAACCTTTAAAAAGCCTAAAGTGGTTTAAAACTCAGCAGCAGGCTTGGGGTGCAGCTAGTAAGTAGTGAAGACTTAGTTGATTACCGGGTAGATGTACTGGATGGCTCATGTGATTTGTTTTGGCACTTTTGAAGCACATTTTCAACTAAGCTAATAGGCACTCAAAGAAGGGAGCAGGGCATTAGAAGGAGGAAGAAAAGAGGAGAAATGCTCTCTCTGAGAGAAGAGAACAAGGCTGTTCTACAGCCACACCTCAATGAAAAGTAGCAAAAAAAAAGACTGCTGGGCTTGTTCAGGAGCAAAAGTCAGAAGAGCATGTCATGTGTCAGATGATGCATACCTCTCAAGCCCCCAGAACTACAGAGTTCAACGTTAAGAGTTCAATGACCTTGTAGGCAGGCAGGTCAACATAATGCACTGATTACTCTGTAATTTTTTTTAATCAGTCACCATAGATGCTAGTGCATTGTTCACACTCTAATAGCTGCACAAGTTCTTTGCACTAACCTGTGGATAGAGAATTCACTAACATTGTTCTTAGTTTCTTGATATCACTCTGCGCGATGTAAAGCAAAGAATGCACATACTGGGTACAACAAAATCTCCCAACACTATCCTGCCTGTAGTACTGAAGATCTGTGCTCCAGAATTAGCCGTGCATCATAGCCAAGCTGTTCCAGTACAGCTACAACACAGGTATCTACCAGAAAATGTGGAAAATTGTCCTGGAATGCCTTGTCCAAAAAAAGGACACGATAAACCCAATCCAGCCAATTGCCACCCCATCAGCCTACTCTCAGCAAAGTGATGGAAGGAATTATCGGCAGTGGTATTAAATTCATCAATAAGCTGTGAGCGATGCTCAGGCTAGGTTCCACCAGGATCACTGAGATCCTTGACTGAGTGTGGAAACAAGAAGCCCTAGCAAAACTGACATCAATGGGATTCAGGGGAAGACTCTCAATTGGTTGGAGTCATAACCAGCACAAAGGAAGATGGTTGTGGTTGTTAGAGGCCAATTATCTCAGCCCCAGAGCCGCTGCAGGAGTTCCTCAGGGTAGTGTCCTGGCCCAACCATCTTCAGCTGCTTTATCAATGACTTTCTCTCCATTATAAGGTGTCCAGTTCCATTTGGAACTCCACAGATAATGAAGCAGTCCATGCCTGCATGCAGCAAGATCTGGACAGAATTTGACTTGGGCTGATAAGTGTTAAGTAGCATCTGTGCCACACAAATGTCAGGCAATGACGATCTTCAACAAGAGAGACTTTAAACATCTCTTCTTGACATTCAAAGGCATTACCATCATCCCATCTCCCACCATCAACTTCCTGAAGGCTCACAAGTTACCAGACACTTAACTGGACCAGCCATATAAATGCTAAGGCTACAAGAACAGGTCAGAGGCTGGGTATTCTGTGCTAGTAACTCACCTTTTTGACTCCCCAAAGCCTTTCCACTATCTACAAGACACAAGTCAGGAGTGTGATGGAATACTCCCCACTTGCCTGAATGAGTGCAGTTCCAACAACATTCAAGAAGCTCAACACCATTCAAGACAAAGCAGCCCACTTGATGGGCACCCCATCCACTACCTTTAGCATTTATTTCCTCCACCAACAGTGCAATGTGGCTGCAGTTAATACCATTTATAAGATGCACTGCAGCAACTCACCAAGACTTCTTTGACAGCACCTTCCAAATCCACAACCTCTGCCATCTAGAAGGACAAGGGCAGCAGGTGCACAGGAATACCACCACTGCGAGTTCCCCTCCAAGTCACACAACATACTGATTTGGAACTATATCGCCATTCCTTTAGTGTCACTGGGTCAAAATCCTGCAGCTCCTCCCTAACAGCACTGTGGGAGTACTTTCAAGTAAAGGCCTGCTACCCGACCTGAACCTGACGGGACCCGATGACATGTTTCAGGTCGGGTTGCACTTCCGGGTCTGGTATTCGGGCTCGGGTCGGGCTGGGTCAGACACGCTCTATGACAGGTAAGTGGCTCCAATGTTAATTTAAATTTCTAATTAGAAAGGTAGTTTTGTTACAGTTATTTTAAGCTTGTGCAGATCAGCAACAAAGTGAAAAACGGCAGTTAAGTTAACTGATGGTTGGGTCAGGTCGAACGTGGGAAAAAATGGAAGGTCGGGCTGGGTCGAGCTCGGGTCGGATGAGGTTCTGTCGGGCTCAAGTCGGGTTCTTTTTTTGCAGACGCGAGCAGGTCTTTACTTTCAACACACATTCTGCAGCGGTTCAAAATGCCAGCTTCCGAAGGGCAATTAGGAATTGGCAGTAAATGCTGGCCTTGCCAATGATGCCAATGATGTGCAAATCCCATGAATGGAAAAGTAAAAATAAATATGTATTGCTAACTCCCCAGCAGGAATTAGATGCAGGCAAAATCTTCAATCGTTTCCTCCACTGTAACAAGATGCTACCAGCAGGTCTATTACGTCAGCTGTTTGATTTCACCTTGGAGACATCCTTCACATGCTAAACTTACTGTAATTAACATAATTTTGTTAGAATAGAAATTTGTGCACAGGCAGGGAAGGCATTCCAGATATTAATGGAGTTGACCTGTGTCAGCAGAAAGCAATAGACCTCATGGGGAGCTATTCCACTCTGTCTATGGGACATGGCAAGATCAGTTGGAAAATGCAAACGAAGATGACGACAATAATAATGATGGCAACAACTTACATTTATATACACAATTTATACAGACAAACATCATGGCAGCCCTGTACAGAATCAGACAGCTAGAAACTTCATTCCCTTCACTGCCTCCTTCATCTCAGAGCTCACCCATTCTTAACTTTTCCTCCAGGCCCATCGCAGCAAAGAGGTGAAAGGCAGTGGAAGATGCAAAGGAACAAGATGATAGTGAGGAGAAAGATGATGATAAAGAGGAGGAAATGCATAGAAGCTACAAAACACAAACAGGCCATTCAGTCTAGCCAGTCCATGTTAATGTTTACCCTCCAAGCAAGCAAATAGTCTTAATCATATTTGCATGTACTCTTCTATATCTCTATATCCCCTTATTTCATCCACCTATCCAGTCTAATTTTCAATATTGGCACAGCATCTGCCTCAACCACTAACCCTGGAAGTGAATTTCACAGCCATGGAAATGATTGGCATCCTTCCATCTTAGAAAGATGATGGACACGCAATAAACAATCCATTTAGGTGGGGTGTCTTCTCTTGGTACATCTTTACTGATGGCTGTGAAGTTCAATCCTTGAGAGGCAGGTTCTGCCACAAGTGCTGCACGTGAAACTGCCAAGTGATGCTGTGAGTTGTTTTTGACGTTGGTGCCTGTTGCCAAGCTGTTGTTGCAACTGGTCATCGTCATAGTGTACACCAGTCCACCGGATGTGTCGCTATTTCCCTCTTTCACCAGCTAGTGACACCCAAGTGCGATAGTCAACATTTAGGGCCGCCATGTCATGCTAGCACGCATCCTTGAAGTGCAGCTTTGGGCGCCCCACTGGTCATCTGGCCCCGGCTACCTCAGCATACTGAAGGTCCTTGGGCATGCAACCGTCTTCCATCCTGTAGACATGTCCAGTCCACAGAAGCTGCCACTGTTTGATTAGTGCCAACACACTTGGGAGCTCTGCCTTTGTAGTTTTGTCCTGCCAGGATATACCCATAATGTGCCGCAGACAGTAAAGATGGAAATTATTGAGCTTCTTTTCCTGGTAGCTGTAAGTCACCCATGTTTCACAGCCATACAGCAAGGTGCTGAGAACACAGGCCTTATAAACCATCTGCTTGGTCCTAAGGGTCAGCTTGCAGTTATTCCATGCACCTTTCGCAAGTCGGCCAAAGGTAGTAGCCACTTTTCCTGTGCATGTATCGAGCTCTGCATCAAGGGACAGATTGTCATGGACATAGTCTGCTTCTATCTACCTTGTTGCATTCTTTCATAATTGTAAACATTCCCAGCATATTGCTCCATGATCTGCAAAGTTGTAATGAAAAACAGACCAATTTTTATGTCTTACTCCATACTTATATTTCCTCATATCTGATAGCATTCTAGTAAATCTGTATTGCATTTTCTCTAAAGTCTCGATTTCCTTAACAAGTTCCAGCCCTTCTGTGGCACTTGACATGGGGGATCAGGATCAGTAACAGGATTCAGGTCAAGCAGATTTGAGAGACGAAATAACTTCACGCAGCTGGGGGAGGGTGGAGAAGGCAGAGGGGATGAGTTGGGCGAGAGAAAGGAAATGAGAATGGGGAAGGAAGGAGAGGCAGGGAGGAGAGTGGAAAAAGCAGGAGACAGGGAGAGGAGGTTCTGGAGAAAAGGGAGAGAGCAAAAGGAAGGGGGTGCAGGACAGGGGGAGGAAAGAGGAGGAGTATTTCTAGGTTAATATTAAGCCAAATTACTGAGGCAAACCTGCCACTTTATAAATCATAGGTGCAACTACACTGAGAATATCATATACAGTTCTGATTGCAAAATGATGGAGTGGATTTTATAGGGGACTCGACATCAAAATCCGTGGTGGTGGTGGGGTGGGGAGGGGGGCATGAAGATTGCCCCAGATGAAGCCTGCCATGGACCTCGGCGCCGGCAGGGCCTGTCCTGATCTTGTTGGCAGCTGCGAGGCCTCGCGGCGGCCCCCAGCCACTTGGCGACAGGACCAGAATTTAATTATTCAAATAAATTAACTCACCTGCATTAATGAAGTTCCCGTCACCTCCTGAAGTGCCGCGGCAATCTTCATTCAGGCAGCCGGCACTGCCGCACCTTCAAATCCCCATCTGGGGAAACGAGGTGCAACACCTGTGGGGAGGGGGGAGGAGGTAAGTTCCTCAGTGCAGGAGGTGGACAGTGGGATCAAACTCTTTGGATTGGTGGGGGGGATGGTGGGAATGGGTTGAAGGTTACAGTTATTAAAGGTCAGGGTGGGAAGGTCGGGATCTGCATAAAAGTTTTTGAGGAAGGAAATATCCAATTAATGAATCGATTCTTTGGGGGTGTGGGTGAGGTGAGTGAAAATGTAATTCCATATTTAACTGCACTTTTCCACATTCTTTGACTTTAAAAATGCAGTGGCGCCTGATGCTTTTGTGGGGGACAGCTCGCTCGCCCCCTCCCTCGACGTCATCGGGGGGGGAAGGGGGGTGCAGCTGGGGGGAGCAGTCCTCCCGGTCATGTTAATGAGCCGCCATGTATCAGTTGAAATGATACTGAAGAGAACAACCCAGGGGCCGGAGTATTGGATTATGAGGAGCAATTGTGTAAATCAGGCATGTTCTCAGAAGATGGAGAGGTGATATCGTTCAGGTTATTAGGATTCAAAAGGAACTAGATAATCTAGACCATTTTAAGCTGTTTCACCTTGTCCAGAACAGTATGCTGGATTTTATGTTGGTGCCGCCAAGTATGGCAGTGGCCGTAAAAGATGGCGGCCCGCAAGCACATGTTTTACTGCGCGGAGCCGCCATGCACTTATGCGCAGTGGCTCATTAACAAAACTGGGGTGAACTGCCCCCCACCCCCACTCCCCCGTCCCCAATGACATGGAGTAGGCGAGTGAACCATCCCCGGCAACAGCGTCTGGCACCATTGCACAGGCACCGCTGCCATTTTTAAAGGGCTTCAAGCCATTTAGGTGAATTTGCATTTTTAAAGTCAAAGAATGTGGAAAAGTGCAGTTAAACATGGAATTACATTTTCACTCCCCTCATCCACATCCCCCAAAGAAGAATCAATTCATTAATTGGACATTCCCCCCCAAACACATTTTTATGTAGTTTTCGACCTATCCCCCCCCCCCGACCTTTAATAACTTTAACCTTCAACCCCTTCCGGCCATCCCCCCCACCAATCCAAAGAGTTTGACCCCGCTCCCCCACCTCCCGCACTGAAAAACTTACCTCCTTCCCGCTTCCCACAGCTGTTGCGACTCATTTCCCCGGACAGGCATTCGAAGGAGCGGCAGTGCTGGCCGTCGGAATGAAGACCGCGGCAGCACTTCAGAAGGTGACGAGAACTTCATTAATGCAGGTGAGTTAATTTATTTGAATATTTAAATGGCGGTCCCGTCGCCAAGCAGTGTGGGGGGGCCGCCACGAGGCCTTGCCACCGCTGGCAAGATCAGGACGGGCCCTGCCGGTATCGAGGTCCGTGGCAGGCCTCATCCGGGGCAATCTTCATGCCCCCCTCGCCACATATCCCTATGTTGAGTCCCCTATAAAATCCAATTCAGTAGAACCAGAGGACTCGGCCTGCACCCGAAGTGGGGGTGGGGTGTGGTGGGGAGGGGAGGTAAATTCAAAATGAATCAATGGAAATATTATTTTAGTGAATGAGTGGTAACTCTATGGAACAGGACTCCCAGGGAGATGGTGGAAGCAGACACTGTTAATTTATTTAAATGCAAATTAGATCATAGAATCAGGTAGCACATAGGGAAACCATTCAGGCCATAGTGCCTTTTCTGGCTCTTTGAAAGAACTATAAGAAGTAGATTTCTTTAAGTAAATCATAGCATATGTATAGCTAAGTGTGCACAAATCTCTACGAATTCACAAGTATTTTCATCTGCTTGTTTTTTTCTTAGGGAGGGGATTTTGGAGTTTAGCAAAATAGAAGACTAGAGACTTACCTCCAATAAGCACCAAAATTCAGATGTGTTTACTTCTCCATCTCTGCCCAGCAATCATCAATCAGATTATGCCATGTTCTCTTAAAGTGTTGAGGGAGGTACATTATTCATATATTTTGTGATCCACGAATGAGTGCATATGCTTTAATGAGGAGGAAATGAGTAATGGTGGTGCCAGGACAAAGTAGGGAATGTTACGTGTGTTCCTATTTAGATCTGCATTCTTCCTCTATTTTCTGTCAGAGTGATTCAGTTTCTCTTTATTACATGTAGGTATAAGACCAGTTGTTTATTAAGGCATATTTATGCAGATTGTTTTTCAAAGCAAAGCTTTGAAACTGTGCTTGCAACAGTATGATGTATCAGCACCTTTCACGATTTACCTTAACAAAGGTCTCAAGGTTTAAAGGTACCAAGGAGATAGGGCAACTCAACTTTGACTGAAGGTGTCTACTGTTGAGTGTATAGACAAAAGTCCTGGTCACTGTTTTATTTCACTTACATTCATGTGTGAGATAAAATCATTTTTATTTCATAGCCGTGCTGTCCACAGATACATAAATTACAAGAAAACCCAATTTCCTCTGACATTATAACCTTTATTGGAAAATATGTTGTAAATTGCATGCAGTAATGAACTTGTAAATTGCTGCATGCTTTTACATAATTTTTCATAGATGGTTAGTTGAAGTAATTGATAAGTAAACAAATCAATCTCACATGATGAATATCATGGACTGATATGAATATGTAATGATCTTGCAAGCAGTACGAATACCACACTACTAAAATTTAAATGGATAGCTAGATAGTATTTTTGTTAGTTTTACAACACTAATGCTTTCTCTACTCAATCCTGCAGTTTTTAGTCTGATGTGATGTTCTTGACCCAACACGAAAAATGGTTTCTTCATACTCTCTTCCAGATTGGGCTATTTCAAGTAGAGGAAATGTCCATTTTCACAATTACATTGACCTATTCAAAGAAATATGCTTCAGTAATGATCTTTAGGGGGAATTCAATCAACAGCACCTCAAATATAGCTGGATTTTGCCAGTCATTTTTGGGTTGTAGTGCAGAAATCAGAAATAAATCTGTCACCATTACTAATCTCTAGTTATGCTTATTTCTGATAATTGTAAATTAACATTCCTGCTGGGTGAGTAAAGTTAAAATCAACCTCATAGTCTAGACAAATCTATCAAATTGTTACTCCAGAGGCTAAAAGAAAACCTGCTTGTTAAATAGAAAATACGAGCACATGGCATTGCAAGTTTACCTAACAAACCACTCATCAATTACTGTGTCAACATGTATTGCTCATATGGTGCTATATATCCTGCAACAGGGCAGTACACCAATTTGTTTCTTAGCCTTAACTCTGTCACGTGGGGAGATGCCGAGTACAAGCTTAGTGATTTTGCAAGGAGAGCCAGAGTTACAAAACTTATCTACAAGCCACTCCTGAAAACTAACAATCAATATGAATATGCTGATAAATAACACAAAATGTTTTTTGTTTCAACTGTAATGTTTTGCTCAAAATGGTCATCGTATTAAGCTTCGTAGTCTAAAACAGAAACATTCATTTAATAAGCTATTTTTGCAGAAGTATTATATTTGAAGGCTACAGCATACAAGTGACGTAAAATTAACCAATAATTAATAAAATATCAGAGTTAATATAAGCACAAGGGTGATCTGTGAATGAGACTTGGACTGAGATAAGATAAGGGCAGCAGAGATTTGAATGAGTGCAAGTTTATGTAAGGTGGAAGATGGGAGACCGGCCAGAAGAGCATTGGAACACTCAAATCTAGAAGTAATAAAAGCATGGATGATATTTAATATCAAGTTTCATTAATACAAATAATGTAAAAAAGAGTATTTCTTTACAAAGGAAAGCTCATAAAAGTTTTGGAAGTATCTGTATCAGGTAATTTGTCTCTTGCCATTCTTAATGTCAAAGATTAAATTTAAACTTCCTCTTAATAATTTAATTTTACTCTTCCTGTAGCCATACCATGCAACTAGATTTTGATCTGTTGCCCTGTTCCTACATCTAATTTTAGAGTACAACTATGCCAAAAATATTGTTTGATGAAATAGGTGTACTGGATTCAGAGTCTCGTACTTCCTGTCTTCAACAATGATTCATCTGTAACACTGTATTACCCTGCCTAGGTCAAATATCTCAAGACATTTCATGACATAAATTATAATAGCCTCGTAAACAAATTCCAATTAGAATGCCTAGGTTTGCAGTTAACAATGTGTGGTGTTATAAAAAGAACAGGGTAGATTTTCAACTTGCTGCTTTGATGGCATTATAGATCAGCTATCCATTCTAGAATCAATCCAGGCAGAAAATGTATATAACCAGGCCATGCACCACAAGTTGTGGTGGACAGAGCCATAAAACTGTTGAAGAACAGATTTCGGTGTCTGTACAAATTGGTGAACTCCTGTAGTACATAAAGAGGCGCAACGATCATCATAGCATGCTGCATTCTGCACAATTTTGCACTGCAGGAAGGCCACCAATACAGCTTTAATGAGGAGAAACCAGCACTACCTGATGAAAGGGAGATGCCAGTCCCAGCAATTCGGGAGCAGGAACATTTGGAGGAATCCTTGGCTGATCACGCGTGATGAGCTTCTGACTACATAGTCATGTCATCACTAAGCCTGCTTACCTCCACTCCCATGACATCACCCAACTCATAGAATCATAGATAAAAACAAGAAATGCTGGAAATACTCAGCAGGTCTGGCAGCATCTGTGGAGGGAGAAGCAGAGTTAACGTTTCAGGTCAGTGACCCTTCACTGACCTGAAATGTTAACTCTGCTTCTCTCTCCACAGATGCTGCCAGACCTGCTGAGTATTTCCAGCATTTCTTGTTTTTATTTCAGATTTCCAGCATCCGCA
Organism: Heterodontus francisci; assembly: GCF_036365525.1. NCBI lineage: Eukaryota > Metazoa > Chordata > Chondrichthyes > Heterodontiformes > Heterodontidae > Heterodontus > Heterodontus francisci. Next base: position 48,672,948 of record NC_090394.1, read on the forward strand.
GTATTTTGCTTTTATCATAGAATCATAGAATGGATACAGCACAGAAGAAGGCCATTCAGCCTGTTGTGTTCCTCCCAGTTCTCTGCAAGAGCAATTTAGCTAATCCCACTCCCTGACCCGCTCCTCATAGCCCTGAGTTTTTTTCCCTTCAGGTACTTATTCAATTCCCTTTTGAAAGCCACGATTGAATCTACTGCTACCACCCAGTGCATACCAGATCATAACTGCTCGGTGTGTAAAAAAGTTTTTCCTCATATTGCCTTTTAACTCTTTACCAAAAACTTTAGATCTCGTGTTCTCTGCTTCTCGACCCTTCCACCAATGGGAAAAATTTATTTCTGTCCACTCTGTCTACACCCCTCATGATTTTGAATACCTCCATCAAATCTCCTCTCAGCCTTCTCTTCTCTAAGCAGAACAACCCCAGCTTCTCCAGTCTATCCTCATAACTGAAGTTCCTCAATCCTGGAACCATTCTCGTAAATCTTTCCTGCACCCTTTTGTAGTGCTGTGCTGTGTTCTTATGTCTTCATTAAATGATAATCACAGTCTTTATATTCAGATTCAACACAAACACGATTTTTTGTTTTACTTCTCTATGTTGCACAATGTCAGGTCCAGGTTTTTTCCTCACTGGTGTATGTATGCTCTTTGCAAGCCATGTGTTGTGTTTGTCTCTCAAAATGGTGCCTCCTCCTTACAGATGTATGATGATATCTTCAGTTGCATCAGTGGCCTGATCTCTTAAAGGTATGGTTTTTTAAAGGTGAAGTCACCTCTACACTAGATTACACCTCTCTAAAGCCTTCACATCCTTCCTAATTAGCAGTACCCAGAATTGGACACAATACTCCAGTTGAGGTCAAACCAATGTTCTATAAACTTTCATTATAACTTTCTTGCTTTTGTACTCTATGCCTCGTTTTATAAAACTCAGAGTCCCATATGCCTTTTTAATCACTTTCTCAACCTGCCCTGCCACCTTCAACAATTTGTGCACATATACACACAGGTCTCTTTGTTCCTGCACCCATTTAGAATTATATCCTTTAGTTTATATTGCCTCTCCTCATTTTTCCCATCAAAATGTATCACTTGGCACTTTTCTGCATTAAATTTCATCTACCATGTATCCATCCATTCCACCAGCCTGTCTCTTAAAGTCTATCACTATCCTCCTCACAGTTCACTATACTTCCAAGTTTTGCGTCATCGTGCAAATTTTGAAACTGTGCCCTATACGTTCAAGTCTATGTTATTAAAGATAAGCAGTGGTCCGACCAACTCCTGGGGAACCCCACCATATACCTTCCTCCAATCTGAAAAACAACCATTCACAACTACTCTATGTTTCCTGTCAATTAGCCAACTTCATATCCATGCTGCCACTTTCCCTTTTATTCCACAGGCTTCAGCTTAGCTGACAAGCCTATTACATGTCAGTTTATCAAACACCTTTTGGAAGTCCATAAACAGCACATCAACCCCATTACCCTCATAAACTCTCTCTGTTACCTCATCAAAAAACTCAATCAAGTTAGTTAAACACAATTTATCTTCAACAAATCTTTGCTGGCTTTCCTTAATTAATCCACACTTGACGAAGTGACAGTTAATTTTGTCCCAGGTTATCATTGGCAGGATGGAGATAGGTGATTTTTTTCAATATGTAGTTTGAAACTGGGGAGGAGAATTAATGAATGTGGATTTAATTTAAGGCAACCTGGAGCTAATCATAACTTAACTTGTTATTTCTGACTGTCAGTGTTAAAAAAAGGAACTGATTATTAGCAATTGCAGTAAATTGGACAAAGTATTCAAAAAAAAACATGTCTGTACCTGACTCAGTAGTAAGGGTAAAAGTTACAAGAGAGATGATATCCAGGAAGAATATTAATGTTGTCCTGTTTTTTGCGCTGATCATACTTTTCTCAGTGCTATCTTATCTTGTATTATCTTCTCATTGTTTATTTATTTCCTTCCACAGCAAATTTAAGGGCTGTTTGTAGCTAATTATATACTGTGTAATAGCTGTGCATTCATGTTTAAGCAGTGACCCATATTTGACCAGCTTATTTATGGATGTGATGGGTTTCATCAATTTCTAGCCTTCAAACCGTTCCTGTAAGTGTGGAACAAAAACAAGAAATGCTGGATTCACTCAGCAGGTCTGGCAGCATCTGTGGAAAGAGAAGCAGAGTTAACGTTTCGGGTCAGTGACCCTTCTTCGGAACCCAGTAACCCAGTAACCTGTAAGTGTGGCATTGTTTCGTGAAAAGGCTGTAGTGGAAGATCGCAGCTTTCACACGACCCACTCTATTATGTGAGGAATCACAATTAATACCATCAACAATCAGCAACAGAACATCAATCAACGAACTCGCAGTCTTCAAAGCAACATCTCAAGTCATCATAATGGTTCTCTTTAGGGCCAAGAAACATGTTAGACAGGTCCGGGAATAAGGATCCTCTGACTCAATATTGAGGGACTTGCCCATGCGAAATATGAGTATCTTGTAACCATGTTGAAGACGCCTAACATCGACATTCTCACACTCCACGAAACCCATGTCTCCAATGTCCCATAGACCAGCCACTACTGAATCCATGGATAGAACCTCATACCTAGCCTGTACCACCTGAATTTGGCCGGCCATATACGTGAAGAACACCATCATGAATTTTGGTGTCTTTCTCTGAACTGAAGAAGAAACCACCTACACCACTGCCATAAAGATAGGGGAGCTGCATATTACCAATGTGTACAAGTCCCATAATTTGAAATGGCTAAAGCTAGTGCTCCCAAGTGCACCAATCGACTTTAACAGCCGCAACACTATGTGGGGTTATGAAGTAAATTATGCCAATGGTGATGATCTCGTGGACTGGATGCCAGCGGAAGATCTGCAACTGGCCTTTGATCCTAAACAGTGAGCAATTTTCCACTGCTTGCTGGCAACACTGCTATGACCTGGAGCTTAAAAGCGTTTCCAAAAATCAAAGCAGGAGCACGCTTCAGACATTTTGCCAAATACCCGCCAACATAGGCCCTTCATCACCCATGTTGCCACTGAAATTCCAATGATACTGTCAAATTGAATCCTACAGTGGAACCCTGACCAAAGCCGATTGAGATTGCTGTAGGGAATCCCCGCGATACCAGAATGTCGTCATCGATTACTGATGCTGCCAAAAAGAGCATCCCCTGGAGCTTCTCAGAAGAATACACCCACTATTGAACAAAAGAGACTCAGGACCGGCTCCAGCAATACAACCAGTCAGGCAGCCCACAGATGGCGTAGGCCCTGCTGGAGTCTCTAGGCTCAGCTAGAAGCCAGCAGTGGATTGAGTATGTTGAATGTCTGGACTTCTCACTGTCATCATCAAGCCTGGGCCCTTCGACAAGATCTTGAACATGCTAATCCAATGGAATAAATGACTTTAAAAGTCTGGCCCAACTCCAGCACCTCAAAACTGGTGGACAACACAAGAGGACCAGTCGACAAAAATACCAAGCATGAGGTGTATCGTGAACTACATCAGACAATGACCTCAATCCTTCCACAAGATCCCACTGCCGTCAGCACAGATGAAGTGAAGGAGGGTCTAACTATGAGAAGCAGCTGGTGGAGGTGATGTCCTCCTGGAATTTCTTCATCAGCTAGGCCCCAAGGGACTCCAATGGCTGGCAAAACTGTACATCAATAGCATTGAATCCGGATACAACCAAAAGGCCATGGCAAGAGGTGATAGTCATTCAAATCAGGCAAGCCAACCGATGACCCAAGAAGCTATTGGCCAATATCACTCCTGTGTACAGCCTATGAACTGCTGGAACGGAATATCCTCCAGAGAATCAGCCCTCTTGCCCAGTCAGTGACCCCCGAAGAACAAGTGGGATCCTGGTCCAATGGCAGTTGCTGCGACCAGATTTTTGGCCCTTACAATGCACATCAATTCCAGACGTGATCCAAGGCCAGAGCAGTATTTGTAGACTGGCTATCATCCTACGACACAGTCTGGATTAAAGGACTGATGCTGAAGCTCACAGGGGTCATCCCCTGCCTCAAAACACTATGCCTACTATGGACAATGCAGAGCAATAGGCAGCTACGTGTCCATTTGGGTGGCAAAGTTATCTTGGTGCAGATCCTCAGCAATGGACTGCTTTCAGGCTCATTCCCCTGCTGAAGCTCTTCAATGTGAACACTTCTGATGCAATTAAGTGCTTAACCATATGAATATAAAATTCTAGTTATTGCTCTACAGCTATAACAGCCAGAAGAAGATGATGAAAAACCTCGCCCTTTTTACCAGATTTTTCCACATGCTTTCTTTGATGAGTTCACGTTCGCCTCTAGGGCACGCTTGGCTGAAATATTAGTGTACAATTTCCTATAGCAGAAGAAAGGGTATGTTTGAAATTATTCACTGGTGCTGATCTTTCAAAATGTAAATGCAAACAATGAAATCTGAAGCATCAAACTGCATCTAAATGTGAAACTTGGATGTTTGCTTCCACTACAAATTCAAAGCATTTCACTAAAATATTCACCTTTAAAAAAATACTCAGTCATTACAGTATTCCTTTCTCTGAAGGGTAGAAAGCATGTGAGCTTTACATAATGTTTCAGTATCTATCAGGAGTTCAAGCATACTGAACAAACCATAGCAGGGATACTAAAGGGGACAATGGTGGAAGTTCATATGGAAGTAAGCAAAGTACAAATAATATAGGAGCCTGAAAATTCATATACAATGATGAAACATAGGAACATAGGAAATAGGAGCAGGTGTAAGACCATTTGGTCCCTCGAGCCTGCTCCACCATTCAACTAGACCATGGCTGATCTTCTACCTCAACACCATTTTCCCAAACTACCCCCATATCCCTTGATGCCTTTAATATCTAGAAATCTATCAATCTCTGTCTTGAACATAATGACTGAGCCTCCACTGACCTCTGGTGTAGAGAATTCCAAAGATTCACTATCTTCTGAGTGAAGAAATTCCTCCATATCTCAGTCCTAAATGGCCTACTTCTTATTCTGAGACTATGTCCCCTGGTTTTGGACCCAGGCTTGAGGCTCCAAACACAACAATAGGGAATACAAAGTAATGTTCTTTGGTGCACCTCCAGGGTGTGGAAAAAGAGCAGATTTGACCAAAAAGACTGAATATAAGGAACCCGGGACCAGTACAAGACACACGCCAGGGGCTGAATTTTCACTTTGGAGGCAGGAACCAGGAGCCGGGACTGTTTCCAGGTCCCAAATGCACCCCCGGGGGAAACAGTCACTCATTGGGATTTCGACTGGGGTACCCCCGATTCCCTGTCCAATTAAGGACGGCAGGCAGTCCCTTGATGCTGGAAGGCCAATCAGAGATATTGCATCTTCAGAGGAGCGGATGGCTGCAGTAAAGGGTAAGTAACTGAGAGGGTGCTTGCCATCCACCATCGTAGGGGGGTGGGGGAGGGGGGGAGATCCCTCTACGGGTTGGCATTTGGCTGCACCTATACCCAGGTAGGCAGGGAGGGGCTGTAGGCCTGCCTGGAGTGCTGGCACCCTCACCTGTCGCTGGGTGCATGCCTCCAGGTGGTTGAACTGCCCTCCCGTTATGTCGGGATACTGGAGGCTGACTGGAAAATTCCAGTTTGCATCTTTTAAGTGCTGTTAACAAGGCTGTTAATGAGCCTATTGGCTGCCCACCTCAAGCGGCAGGCAGCCTTGCCAGGCCCCTAACCCACCTTCCCTAAAATGGCCAGTGCCGGGAACCCTGCATGCCAGGCAGTGCTGTTATTTTCGGGCTACAACCTCCTCCATTCCTGACCTTGGCGGGGCCCGAAAATCCTGCCCCAGAGCCATGAAATAGACAAATCTCCATTAAGGATAATATATACAAATGCTAGAAGCACTAGAAATAAGATGCCATATCTGGAGATTGTTGTATCAGAAAACTATGAAGTAGAAGCAATATTAGTAATATGGTTAACTCTGGAGAATGGGATTGAATATTAAAGGATATAGAGTGTTCCAACAGAATAGAATGGACAGAAAAATGTTAGTGTTACCATCTATGTCAGGGACATCCAAGATATTTGTGTCTGAAGTAGAAAGTTACAGAACAAACCACTGTAGTTAAACATCTCTAATACAAAAAAATCCAAGCTAATAACAGAGGCCTGCATGGAAAGGAATGCATTTTGCGGTAAAGAGAAGGGGTGGGGAACGGGGAAATTGTCATCTTTACTTCATGGATGGTAATCTTGCTGTTTGGATTGCTAGCCCATTTTGGAAATTGCCCAATGTTGAGCATTCGAGATAAATATACAACCAAACCAGCAAGCTCAGACTAAACAAGTGTGACTGAAATAATTAATAAACAAATCAAAAGTGAAATAAAGAGGAGGGAAAATCCCTTTCCAGTGACAGGGAAAAAGATTTACAAGACCACTGTCCAGAAAAAGAGGTGCATGAGCTTATTTGGTCAAAGAGCATCACTCGGGACCTGGATTCAAAGCAGAAACATTCAATCAGCTGACCAGAGTAGCAAAGGTAAGTACAGGTCTTCATTTCTCCATCTCTCTCTGTAAAATCTTGCAACAACCCTGTTACCCCGATTCACCCGTACTCTGAATACTTTACTCCCCTGTGACATATTACTTCACCAATGGCAAAGGGACAATATACCACCTCTCATTTTCATTCTAAAAATACTTTTGCATGCTTCCTTCACAGCAGCCACTAACAATATTCTGTTCTCACATTTAGTGATTGCAGAACAAGGAACTCCCCTGATGTCTCTTGATATCTTGTTGCGCTTCTGAACAGCAGACTAAAAAATATGGGAAATATGACCTGTAGCATCCTGAAATGATCCAGAGGCAAAAAGGTAGAACTATATTGACTTTGACTGCCACAGGCAGAGCCTGGCAATCAGGCCCAGCAGGCAGTTGCTCTTGTTGTAGGGTGCTGCTGAGGTTAGCAACAGCCTGCCTGAAAATGTTTAACTTTTTCCTGCACTGCTCCTCAGACAGATCAGCAAAGTTATTCCAGGCCAGCAGAGTCAACGGCTGGGTATGGCCTTCTTTGAGAAGCCTACCTCACCTGCTGCCCAATTGTGTCTTCATGTGACAGGGCACCCTGCTGCTGACTCCTCCTCTTAAAGCAACCAGATTATAGTAGCAAAAATACCAGGCAGAATCTTAACAGTCCCACTGAGGCAGCTTTGATGGCTGGACTGGGAGGAAGGTAGGGTGGGAGGGCGTCAGGTTGGCGGGCCAACGAGTTCCCACTTCTGAACGATCGTGCCAGAGGCGGCAAGGGCTACCCGCCCTCCAGCTGCAGGTAGCTGACTTGAATGTGTAACTGCCCCCTTGTGGACAGATTGGGCTTGTCGGGGGAGATGGTTAGATTCTTGCTTGTTAGTGATAGTCATTGCCTGGCATTTTTGTGGCATGAATGTTCCTTGTCACTTATCGGCCCAAGCCTGAATGTTGTCCAGATCGTGCGAGCATGGACTGTTTCATTATCTAAGCAGTTGCAAAAGGTATTGAACACTGTGCAATCAGCAGCAAACATCCCCACTTTTGAACTTATGATGGCGGGAATGTCATTGATGAAGCAGCTGAAGATGGTTGGGCCTAGGACACTGTCCTGAGGATCTCTTGCAGCAATGTCCTGGGACTGAGATAATTGACCTCGAACAATCACAACCATCTTCCTTTGTTGGTGGGTTGGTGCCCTTCCTGCCCTTTAACCGGAGTGCAGTGTGAAGGGTTTTTCTGTAGCTCTTAATTTTAGATAGTGAACACTGTACTTGTATCTAGTGCTCCAAATACAAAAAAGTTGGTGCGTTACCTGGTCAGATCTTACAAACTTTTTGTGGCATTGTTCTGCAGTCCCAGGTGTGAGAAAATAAGTGCCGGTGCCATCTCCCTCTATATGGTATGAGAGGCACCTTTAGGAGGATTCCTGTCACCCAGCAATCTGTCTCTCTTCTACAATGTTTCATTGAGGAGGCTTTGTCGGTCCAACCCATTAAAATTGTTGGTTCTTTTATGGCTCCATGCTACATCATTGTCTCTACTATCTGCTCTTGTGATGGACATTGATGAATTATGGCACCAAAACACCCATGAGACATCCAATCAAGCTACCTGACAGCTAACTAACTGTAACCTGATGTGGCCCTGGCCTGCATCTATAATATTCAGCCAAACTTAGCTTTTTACAATCTAATGTCCAAGCGTTGCAGAATATTCCTTCTATTTGAGAATGAATTTGCGCCAATGGATATGGAAATGAGTTGATCCACAAAATTCTGATGCAAATAACTCTGGTGCCCATCGATGGGGCAAGTCATCTCACCTTGGCACAAATGCAGCGCAACTCAGCAAATGGAAATTCAGGGCCATAAACTTATTGTTTTTGTTTTTTCCTCTTCCTGGTGTCCACCATCCACTTTGGGGAAACTTAGTAAAATTGGGTTTTCACTGCCTGAACATTAGCTTCAAAATAGGATATTTTTCAGCCAGTTGGAAGCCTGGACTCATTAGAGGTACGATCAACTCATGTTTTCCATGTCACAACCTGCACAGGCACTGCTGTTGAATATATTGCTCAGAGCTAGAGTTGAGCCTGACTGTAAACTGTTGAGGGAAACTCATCTGTGGCACGCAGACAGTTAAAACTGTTACAGATATTTTAATACTCTTTGAGTAGTCCACCTGGAGGTCAACTGGAATGATGTACAATAACAGATGGTATAAGGACTCTATCACATTTGACCTTGTACCACATACTGTCATGGAAATGAGTTTCCCTGAAAGGGGCAGCAATGTCAGCATCATACAGTGCAGCATTCCAAAGTTAGAAAAGAACCAAAAACAGTGAACTTGGCGGGGGATTTTCTTCTGCTTTTACTTTGTTTTTAGATATAGATTGCAGAAGAATTAATTCTACAGCTAAAAACTTGATCAAGGAAGGGTAGATTCTTTAAATATTTACAGGGTATGATAGCAATGACAATGAGTTCAAATCCCACCATGGCAGCTGGGCAGTTATATTCAGTTAATCAAATAAATTTGGAATTACAAAGCTGGTATTAGTAATTGTCACCATGATATACCGGATTGTCATAAAAACTGATCTGGTTCACTAATATCTTTCAGGGAAGGAAATTTGCTATGCTTACCTGGTCTGGCCTATGTGTGTCTCCAGACCCACAGCAATGTGGCTGACTCCTAACTTCCCTCTGAAACGGCTCATCGAGCCACTGAGTTGTATCAAAACAGTTAAAGAAAAGGACAAGAAGAATAAAAATGGATGGACAATCTGACATCAACCTAGGTACCAGACACAACAAAGGCACACACATCCCAGTCAACCCCACAAAGTCCTCCTCACTAGCATCTGGGAGAGCTTTCCCACTGACTGGTCAAACAACAGCCTGATATAGTCATACTCAGAATTATACCTTTCAGCCAACATCCCAGACTGCTTCATCATATGATGGGCTGAAGGGCCTGTTTCTGTGCTGTATAACTCTATCACTCTATAATCCTTGGGTATGTCCTGTCCCACCGGTAGGACAGACCGCCAGAGGTAGCAGCACAGTCGTATACAGTCGGGAGGGAGTAGCCTTGCAAATCCTCAACATTGACTCCAGACCCCATTAGAGTTCATGGCATAAGGTCAAAAAAGTAGGAAGGAAATCTCCTGCTGATTACCTAACGCCCTCCCTCAACTGATGGATCAGTATTCCTCCATATTGAACACCACTTGGAAGAAGCACTGATGGTGGAAAGATACAGACTGTACCTAGGCAAACTCAATGGTCTTATGTGTTAGCCATGGTTCAGTTGATAATACTCTCGTCTCTGTCACAATGTTCCAGGATTATGTCTCACTCCAGGGTCTGAGCACAAAAATCAAGGCTGGCACTCCAGTGTTGTACTGAGGTAGTGCTGTATGGCCGAAAGTGCCATTTTTCAGACAAAACATTAAACCAAAGCCCCATCTGCACGGGTGGATGTAAAATATCCTATGTCACTATTTTGAAGAAGAGCAGGGGAGTTATCCTCGATGTCTTGGCAAATATTTATCCCTCAATCAACATCATAAAAGAACACATTACCTGCTCATTATCACATTGCTGTTTGTGGGAGTTTGCTGTCTGCAAATTAGCTGCCACTTTTCCCACATTATAAAAGTGACTACATTTCAAAAGTACTTCCTTGCCTATAAATCACTGACACATCTGGTGGTTGTGAAAAACACTATATAAATGCAAGTCTTTATTTTTCTTTCTTTGTCCATTACCAAGAGTGCCTAAGTTGCACCATTACTGACTGAGCTAGCCAAGTCATGTAACATTCGCGCCATGCAAGTGCCACGCAATGACCATCGCTGTAGTGTATTGAGCATTGCATTGTGCATTTTGTCCACTTAAGGCTACCATACACACATATACCAGCAGAGGGAGTCTGGAGGAGAATAAAGGAATCCATGTTTTAACAGCACGTGCAACAGTTCTGTTCCCTACTGGCTGAATCTTAACTGTTTCTTCCCAAGAACATCTCAATCTCCAACAGGAGAGAATTTAACCACCTCCCTTTGACATTCAATGGCATTACCATTGCTGAATGCCCCACCTTCAACATCCTGAAGGTTATCATTGACCAGAAACTTATCTGGACCAACCATATAAATACAATGGCTACAAAAGTAGGTCAGAGGCTGGGAATTCTACGGCGAGTAACTCACCTCCTGACACCCCAAAGTTTGTCCACCATCGACAAGGCACAAGTCAGGAGTGTGATGTGGTTGCAGACATGATTTCAGCATGGTATGTTACCTCCCTGGTGCAAGGGTCATGAATATCACTGAGTGTCTACAGAACATTCTAGAGGGCGAGGGTGCACAGCCAGAGGTTGTGGTCCACATTGGTACCAATGATTTCGGTAGAAAAAGGGATGAGATAATTCAGGCTGAGTTTAGGGAGTTAGGAAAGAGATTAGCAAACAGAACCACAAAGGTAGAAATCTCCGAATCACTCCCAAGGTCACGTGCTAGTGAGTATAGAAATAGGATAATACACCAGATGAATGTGTTGCGGGAGAGATGGTACAGGAGGGAGGGCTTCAGATTTGAAGTTCTGGGGAGGGTGGAACCTGTACAAGACAGACAGTCTGCACCTGAACAGGACCAGGATGAATATTCTTGCAGGAAGGTTTGCTGGTGCTGTTGGGGATGGTTTGAACTAGATTGGCAGGGGGGTGGGAACCTGAGTGCAATTTCAGATAGGACAAATTCAGAGCAGGGAACGGGAGGCAGAAATTTAGTGAGTGATTCTGACAGACAAAAGAAGAAAAGGTGAAATAGTGTGCAGCATAGGAATTTGGCAGTGTTAAAAGGTATTCATTTATATGCAAGGAGTGTAGTAAATAAAACCAATGAGCTGAGGGCACAGATAGACACATGGCAGCATGATATCATTGCTATAACGGAAACTTGGCTTAAAGAGGGGCAAAAATGGCAGCTCAACATCCCGGGACATAGAGTTTTCAGGCAGGATAGAGAGGGGATAAAAAAGGAGGGGGTGCAGCATTATTGATTAAAGAATCAATTACAGCTGTGAGGAGCGGTGATATGCTAAATGAATCATCAAATGAGGCCATATGGGTTGAGCTCAGAAATAAAACTACTAGGAGTGTACTGTAGACCCCCAATTAGTGAAAGGAAGGATAGAAGAACAAATATGTAGGCAAATTTCTGAGTGCAAAAACAATAGAGCAATAATAGTTGGGGATTTCAACTATCCTAACAGCAACTAGGATACAAACAGTGTGAAGGACACAGAGGGCACAAAGTTCTTGAATTGTATTCAAGAGAACTTTTTTAGCTAGCATGTAACAAGCCCAATGAGAGGGGGCACAATTCTAAAATTAGTCTTAGGAAATGAAGCTGGGCAAGTGGATGAAGTAGCAGTGGGTGACCATTTTGGAAATAGTGACCATAATACAGTTAGATTTAGCATTTTTATGGAAAAGGACAAAGATAGAGCAGGAGTAAAAGTTCTAAATTGGGGGTAGGCAAATTTTACGAAGCTGAGAGGTGATCTGGTGTAAGTGGACTGGATACAACTACTTGAAGGAAAATCAGTGGCAAACCAGCGGGAGACATTTAAAAGCGAGATTCTCCGGGCACAGTTTTGACATGTACCCACAGAGGAATAGGGTGGTACTGCCAAGTCTAGAGCTCCCTGGTTATCTGGAAGCTTACAGGGTAAGATAAAGTAGAGAAAGAAAACTTATGCCAATCACAAAAAACTTAATACTTTAGAAAGCCTACAGGAGTATAGAAAGTAAAGGCCAGCTACCCGACGGGACCCGACGACATGGGTCGGGTTCGGGTCAGATCGGGTTGCACTTCCGGATCCAGCGTTCGGGCTCGGGACAGATCAGACCCGGTCGGACATGCTCTATCACAACCTCTGGTAAGTGACTGCAATGTTAATGTAATTTAAGGACTAGAAAGGTTGTTTTATTAGTTATTTTAAGCTTGTGCAGATCAACAACAAAGTGAAAAACAGAAGGTAGGTTAACTGATGGTCGGGTTGGGTTGGGTCGAACATGGCAAAAAATGGAAGGACTCGGGTCGGGTTAGGGTCGGGGTCAGATGTGGTTCTGTTGGGCTCAGGTCGGGTTTCGTTTGCAGACCCGAGCAGGCCTTTAATAGAAAGTGCAGGAGTGAAGTAAAAAAGGAAATTAGGAAAGCAAAGAGAGGACATGAAAAATATTGGCAGGTAAAATCAAGGAAAACCCAAATATGTTTGATCAGTACATTACGAGCAAGAGGATAACTAAGGAAAGGGTAGGGCCTATCAAAGATGTACAAGGTAACTTATGCGTGGGTGTAGAAGATGTGGACAGGGTTCTTAATGAGTACTTTGTCTTTGTCTTCACAAAGGAGAGGCATGATGCAGACATTGTAGTTAAAGAAGAGGAGTGTGAAATATTAGATACGATAAGCATAATGAGAAAGGAAGGACTAGAGGGTCTGACGTCCTTGAAAGTGAATAAATCACCAGGGCTGAATGGTTGTTAAAGGAAGGCAGGGAGGAAATAGCGGATACTCTGAGAATCCTCACTAGATATAGGCGAGGTACCAAACGACTGGAGGTCTGCAAACATTGTTTAAAAAGGATGCAAGGGATAGGCCAAATAATTATAGGCCAGTCAGCCTGACCTCAGTGGTGAGTAAATTATTAGAATCAATTCTGAGAAATAGGATAAACTGTTACTAGAAAGGCACAGATTAATCAGAGATAGTCAGCATGGATTTGTTAAGGCAAGGTCATATCTTACTAACATAATTTAAGTTTTTGAGGAAGTAACAAGGAGAATTGATGAGGGTAGTGCAGTGGACTTTGTCTACATGGATTTTAGTAAGGCAGTTGACAAGGTCCCACATGGCAGACTGGTCAGAAAAGTAAAAGCCCATGGGATATGAACATGCAAACATACGAGTTAGGAGCAGGAGCAGGCCACTTGGCCCTTTGAGCCTGCTCTGCCATTTAGTAAGTTCATGACTGAACTGATTACTCCACATTTCCACCTACCTACAATAAGCTTCCATTTCAGTGCTGTATCTCTAAACTAAACTAAACTAAAACCCCCTTGCTTATCAAGAATCTATCTACCTCTGCCTTAGAAATATTCAAAGACTCTGCTTCCACCGCCTTTTGAGGAAGAGAATTCCAAAGACACAAGACCCTCTGAGAGAAAAAATTTCTCCTCGTCTCTGTCTTAAATGGGTGACCCCTTATTTTTAAAAAGTGACCCCTACTTCTAGATTCTCCCACAAGGCAAAACATCCTTTCCACATCCACCCTGTCAAGACCCCTCAGGATCTTATATGTTTCAATCAAGTCACCTAATTTACAGCAGATACCAGCCTAGCCTTCCCAATCTTTCCTTGTAAGACAGCCCACCCATTCCAGGCATTAGTCTAGTAAACCTTCTCTGTACTGCTTCCAATGTATTTACATCCTTTCTTAAATAAGGAGACCAGTACTGTACACAGTACTCCATAAGTGGTCTCACCAATGCCCTGTATACCTGAAGCATAACCTCCCTACTTTTGTATTCAATTCACCTCACGGTAAACAATAACATTCTATTAGCTTTCCTAATTACGTGCCGTACCTGCATACTAACCTTTTGCGATTCATACACGAGGACACCCAGATCCCTCTGCATCTCAGAGCTCTGCAATCTCTCACCATTTAAATAATATGCTTTTTTATTCTTCCTGCCAAAGTGGACAATTTCACACTTGCCCACATTATACTCTGTTTGCCAGGTCTTTGCCCACTCACTTAACCTATCTATATCCCTTTGTAACTTCCTTACGTCCTCTTCACAAGTTACTTTCCTACCCATCTTTGTGTCGTCAGCAAACTTAGCAACCGTACCTTTGGTCCCTTCAGCTAAGTTATTTATATAAATTGTAAAATGTTGAGGCCCCCAGCACAGATCCCTGTGACATACCACTCATCACATCTTGCGAATCAGAAAATGACCCATTTACACAGGGGAATGTGGCGAGTTGGACCCAAAATTGGCTCAGGAACAGGAAACAAAGCATAATGGTCAATGGATATTTTTACAGCCTTGGTCCAAACGTTGGAAAAAAAGAGTTGAACTCCAGAGGTGAGGTGAGAGTGTCTGCCCTTGACATCAAGGCAGGATTTGACCAAGTGTAGCTGCAAGAAGTCCCAGTGAAATTGAATTCACCCAGAATCAGAGGGACAACTCTCCGCTGGTTGGAGTCATACCTAGCACAAAGGAAGATAGTTGTGGTTGTTGGGGGCCAATCATCTCAGCCCCAGGCCATCACTGCAGGAGTTCCTCAGGGCAGTGTCCCAGGTGCAACATCTTCAGATGCTTCATAATGACATTCCCTAATCATAAGGTCAGAAATAGAGATGTTTGCTAATGATTGCACAGTATTCAGTTCCATTCACAACTCCTCAGATAACGAAGCAGCCTGCATCTGCATGGAGCGAGACTTGGGCAACATTCAAGCTTAAGCTAATAAGTGGCAAGTAACATTCTCACCACACAACTACCATGCAATGACCATCTCTATCAAGAAAGAACTTAACCACATCCCCTTGATGTTCAACAGCATTAGCATTGCTGAATCCCCCACCATCAACATCCTGAGGGCTTACCATTGTCTAGAAACTTAATTGGACCAGCCACATATATACTGCAGCTAGAAAAGCAGCTCAGAGACAGGATATTCTGCAGCAAGTGACTCACGTCCTGACTCCCTGAGCCTTTCCACCATCTACAAGGCACAAGTCAGGAGTGTGATGGAATACTCTACTTGCCTGGATGTGTGCAGTTCCAACAAAGCTCAAGAAGCTCGACACCATCCAGGACAAAGCTGCCCACTTAATTGGCACCCATCCACTACCTTAAATATTCACTCCCTTCAACACTGACACACTGTGGCTGCAGTGTGCACCATCTACAAGATTAACTGCAGAACTCGCCAAGGCTTCTTCAACAGTTCATCCCAAATCCACAACTTCTACCCCCTCGATGGAAAAGGGTAGAATGAGCATGGGAACACCACTACCTGCAAGTTCCTCTCCAATTAACTTCCTGGTTTGGAAATATGTCACCATTCTTTCATCTTCATTGAGTCAAAATCCTGGAACTCACGACCTCAGTACATGTGGAAGTACCTCCACCACACAGACTGCAATGGTTCAAAAAATGTGGCACACCACCACCTTCTCAAAGGCAATTATAAATGGACAATAAAT
This sequence comes from Heterodontus francisci, assembly GCF_036365525.1. NCBI lineage: Eukaryota > Metazoa > Chordata > Chondrichthyes > Heterodontiformes > Heterodontidae > Heterodontus > Heterodontus francisci. The sequence continues at coordinate 48,688,794 of NC_090394.1, forward strand.
GCTGACCTTTCTAAAAAAAAATTGTATTATTAATTCAGGATTTAATGCGCATGTCTTGGTACATTCACAAAATGGCAATTACAAATGGAGAAAAAAATCACGACACAATATCTGGGTATGTAGGGATTTGTTTTGACTTTTTTTTGAGGTTGGACTTTAGTGACTGGGTCTATAGTGCAGCTGACTGACATCACTTTCTGTTTGCCTGACAATGAGGGCAATATAATTTTCATATCCAAGAGCAAAGGTAAATAGCAAACTACATGGAGGAAGATTTCTACCACTGACTATATATAACAATATAGTGAAGGTTTATAAACAATATAAATAACTTCAGTTAGTGAGTCCTCAGCTGGAATATTGTGTAAAATTCTGGGAACCACATCCTTCAATACCATCCCCTTCCCAGCCACTACCTCAGGCTGATGCAGACTATTTGCAACCTTAGTGTCCTATTTGCCCCAAGCTGAACTTCTGATACCATGTCCTCTCCATCACAAAGACCATCTAATTCCACCTCTGTTACACTGTCCGTAAGTCAACTCATCTGTTGCTGAAATCCTTACCCCCAGACTCAATTCTTCCAATGCTTCTCTGACCAACCTCCTATCCTCCACCATCTGTAAACCTCAGCTCATCCAAAGCTCTACTGCCTATATTTTATCCTGCACCAAGTCCCATTCACCTATCAGTCCTGTACTCACTGATCTACATTGACTCCCAGTCCCACAGTGCATCAAATTTAAAATTATCCTGTTCAAGTCCATTCATGGCTTCACCTCTCCCTTTCTCTGAATCCTCCTCCAACCCTGTCATATGAACTTTCCATTCATCTGACTCCAGCCTCTTGTGTATCCCCCACCCCTCCCTTCACCCCATTGTTGGCAACCACACCATCAAACCAACTAAACCCTGCACTCCAATTCCCTTCCACATCCATCTCTTCCTTTACAACTCTCCTTAATATCCAACTTTTTTTTCAAGCTTTTGGCAGCCACTTAATTTCACCTTCTATGGCTCGGTCATAGGTGATTACGCCTCTGTGAAATGTCTTGGCATCTTTTTTCCTATGTTAAAGACACTTCCACTGTTAGAGATTTGTCTAACATGAGCCTGTAAGTCTCTCCGCTCTGCTACTCCCTTAGAAGTTGTATATTTGCAGTGTGTTAACTTTTTCTTCTACCCAAAACATATCCCTTCACATTTCACCCATTAACATTTATCTGACATCTGCCTAATCTATTAACCCACTGCAAATTCTGATATTGTTCCCTCTATAACAAATCGGAAGGAAGATTAATTTCACTGGTTCAGGTCATTTGTTGCCAATGCCCAGTTCAGTTTTCTGATTATTTCACTAAATAGTTTTGACTGTAGATTGTCCACAGAAACCTTAGCAGATATTTCTGCCCTGGTTGAATAAATTATTACTGACAACATTAAAATGTTAGAAACAATGGTTAGCACCATCACCAAATACTGCAAGTTGAGATAAGGCAATTTCCAAAGGTGAGGGATGGAAACCTTGCAGGGCAAGTCACTAGGAATGTTGTGCCACAAGGGGTGTGATGCCAATTTATCACCTCAGTTTAAGAATGGTTTAATGAATGAAGTGGGTAATTGTAGACTTGTCAGATAACTATATATTGAGAACAATGGTCCTAACATGCACCCCTAGGTGTCACCATTTTTTTCTATCCCTTCAGTCTACAAAAACATCCATTAACCACTACTTTTTTGTCCTTTAGCCAATTTCTTATCCATGTTGTCACATTCTCTTTAATATTGAGCACCTTAGAAAACAAACCCCCTATCCTATGACTTATCAATCACCATTTGAAAACCCACATACACAATATCCATTGCATTTCCCTTATTGTTACCTTCTTGAAGATTGCTATAAAATTTATCACTTGCTTTTTACAAATGTGCATTCGCCGTCTTTGTTTAACCCATGTCTTTCTTGGTGGTTATTATTTGCAGCCTGTAGAAGCTTAGCCAATTAGGCTGACGAGTCTACAATTACCCACTTTATTCATTAGACCATTCTTAAACTGAAATGATAAATTGGCATCTGCCCTGCCAGTTTTCCATCCCTCACCATTAGAAATCGCCTTATCTCAACTTGCAATATTTGGTGACGGTGCCTACCATTGTTTCTAACATTTTAATGTTGTCAGAAATAATTTATTCAGCCAGGGCAGAAATATCTGCTGAGGTTTCTGTGGACAATCTACAGTCAAAACCATTTAATGAAATAATCAAAAAACTGAACTGGGCATTGGCAACAAATGACCTGAACCAGTGAAATTAATCTTCCTTCCAATTGTGATTCAGAATTCTAAAATATTTCATAAACAGCAATGGGTGGTTATTTCTTAGAATTCTGGTCAAAAGTAATAGGTTCGGCAAAACATCGTCGGCCAAAGGGCCTGTACTGTGCTGTACTGTTCTATGTTCTATGTTGTAATATCACAACCATTTTGAATATAATTAGGCTAGATGTACCAATATTGGGAGAGGGTGGCACAGTGGTAATGTCACTGGACTAGTAATCCAGAGGCTCAGGCTAATGCCCTGGGGTCACAGGTTCAAATCCCACCATGGCAGCTGGTAGAGTTTAAATTCAATTAATTAATAAAAATCTGGAATTGAAAGCTCGTCTCAGTAATGATGCCATGAAACTCTTACTGGTTGTCGTAAAAACCCATCTGGTTCACTAATGTTCTTAACGGAAGGAAAGCTTCTGTCCTTACTTGTTCTGGCCTACATGTGATTCCAGACCCAGAGCAATATCATTAACTCTTAACTGCTGTCTCAGTTCAAGGGCAATTAGGATGGGCAACAAATGCTGGCTTTGCCAATGATGCCCACATCCCATAAATGAATTGAAAAAGAAGAAAAATTTGGATTAAGGGACAATTAGTATATTAGAATTTCTCAACAAATTGCTCAGCTTCAGTATATGTAGATTCAGGGGAAATAGTAGCATTCAGGGGAGGTGGTGGTGTAGTGGTAATGTCCTTGGACTAGTATTCCAGATCCCAGGCTAATGCTCTGGGGATAATGGTTCAAATCCCACCATGGCAGATGGTGAAATTTAAAACTTTAATTAACTTAATAAATCTGGTTAAAAAAAGCTAGTCTAATGGTGATTATGAATTGTTGATTGTTGGAAAAATCTGTTGTCCTTACTTGGTCTGGCCTATATGTGACTCCAGATCCACAGCAATGTGGTTGACTCTTAAATGCTGCTCTGAAATTGCCTTGCAAGCCACTCCCACAAATGAGTTTAAAAAAACTGTATTCCAATTGCTGCTTTCCAACCCCCCACTGCTTTTACTGTTTTTTGACAGTGGGGGGAAATTTCAAAGATGACCCCAGCAAGTTTTCAATTAAGACTATAACAACTTTCAACAACAAAGAACAGCAGTTGGTTAATAGGCTATTAACTGATTATTAACACCTATATTGCTCTTTACTGAGAGAATTGAAACACACTCCACTTTAAAAGGGACTTATGGACCCTTCATACAGTGCAGGGTAATGAAACAGCCCTTTTGGAACTTAGGTAATTTGTGTTATTATTCATTTGACAGTGCTTTTTGCCTTCTGAGTTCAAAACAGTGATCTTCTGCAATGCTCTATTATATCTTTTGCTCGCACCATAATGTGTCCATTTATGATTCACTGCATCATACTGTTGCATTGCCAGAGGGATTTTAGGATCACTTGCACCAGATTTACTATCACTGAGAAAAGATGCCCCTATGTAAACATTTCTATTTTTGTCCAGTTAGCCTCAAGTATAAGAAGCTCTTGAGCATCCACTAGCATTTGCCAGCTCTCATACTGGAACAAATATTTACATAGGGTCTGCTATTCTTCAGTTCTGAGGTTTGTAGCACCAAATGAATCACAAAACCTCAACATGACATCTGTGTTGGGGGAAAAAAAAGCTGATGTGATGAAATTGTGTCTCAAATTCCTAGTGGGAGAACAAGTGCAGATCATGCTGACTTTCATGCTGCTTCAGACAGGGTTGAGTAAGTGCAGCTGTTGCTTACCTGACATTTTCTGTCACCTGTTGTGATTTTTGGATATGTAATTAAAGTGCTGGTCAGTGGAAAACAGAGTTTCAGTGCTTTATTCTTTTGCACGATATTAGTTTTAGGCCCCATACAGAGTAAAATTGCTGTTTGGACAGAGAACAGCACATGGGATGGAGAACATGATTTGAGTTTTGACGGGTTATTTTGCTGTGTGTTGAATATCTTTGAAAACCTCAGTTAACAATAATAATGTTTGCACATTTTGATAGGCAGAATTAAATGGGAAAAGTGCATATATTTTAACTGCCAGACCTGTTTGGGTGGCAAATGGAGTGGTTGTGAGGGAATTTTGGATTTCCAGTTGTGACAGTTGGGAAATGGTCAGGACAAGAGCCATGGAGAACTGCTCCCTGTTTCCTGGTCATCTGTTACCAGCATGATTGAGAAGAGCTGCTGGTGCAAAACGTGCCCCCCACTAAATGGAACAGTAGAAATCTAACCTAGAAGCCAACACAACACTGGCTCACAGAACTTCAGGGAAAAATTCAAATGGAAGATAGTTACTTTTCCGAGGTGAGCAGGGACACTCATATAATCCAGTAGCACAACAGGGCATGTTATCAGGTTTTTCATGTAGAATATTTGCATTTTTCTTTGGGATTGGTGGCTAACGCTGAGTAGAGCACGGATGGGACATCAACCCTGGGTGAGCAGGACTAAATATTATCTTATAGGCAAAAAAGTGAGCAAGCAAGGCAGCAGCAGGTCAAAAGTGAGCAGAGAATGGGTCACATTCAGAAACCAAAAGAGCAGCTGCCAATTACATTGCAGAACCAAGTGAGAGCAGTTTCTCAACAGGAGCCAGCTGGTCCACATGTGCTCCAGGGTTTTGGCAGAAAAAACAGTGTTGGAAGACATAACAAAGGAGGTGTTGATTTAAAGACTCTGGCAGGAAGACAGAATTTGAAATCCTGGAGATGGAAACAACAACTTTATTGGAAGTCCTCATGACTGAAGCAGTAAATTCCCCATGGAGAGTCAAGTCTTAGGCCTTCCAGTGGAGGTGGGGGTTGGCATTCAGGTTGGCAGTACAGAAGGGTAACAAGATTAAAAACTCAAAGCAAGTTTAAAAATTGAGTGATAGTATGGAGACAGAAGTGCTTAATGGGAGTTTTTTCTAATATTTACAATACCTTCTTTATTTTTGGCATTATTTTTACTACAACTACTTTTGAATGATAGGAAAAAATTACAATGGGATGCCTGGTTTGGCTATCCATTTAATGCCCTCCTGAGTTGCCGAGTGGAGAAATGAGGTGCTTCTTGCAACAAATCTTAATGGGCAAGTTGATGCAATCTGATCCATGGTCTGGGAGTCATGGCCACAATCACACTTCAGGTCGTCCCTTATCTTCTACTTATGGAGCAGGAGGCTGCACTGTCCAGGCCCAGTGTGGATTCAGTTGAGCACTGTCCATTGTCTTCGAGCCAGCTCGAAGCCAGGGACCTCTGCTGTTTGGCCAATGATGAGGTGTTGGCTGTTTATGCTGCATGCATCCAAGGATTCCATCCATCTCGATAGTGGGTTGGTGCCAACTATATGAATATTAGCTGCTGTTTCCCAGAATGGCCGGCATGCTTTTAAGTGCTTTCTTGGAAGCTTTATCAAGTCTTCGTGAATGAGAAGATCGGTATTGCTCATGACTTTCCCATCTCATGGAGCGTGACGGTGTTGTGGCAAATGGCAGGTGGGACAATGTGGGACAGCACCAGGAGCCATTCAGTTAGAGTGGACTTAAGCGTCCCTGGCACTGTCCTCATGGCAATGTTTAGCTGCACGTCCTTGATCTTTGTGTGTCAGCTACAGGACCATGAGGCAGAGCAGTATTCTGCAACAGAGTAGACTAGGGTCATTGTTGTTCTGACTGTGCTCCCCCCATAGTGCTCCAGTGAACTTCTGGACCAGGTTAGTGGCCAGCGTTGCTGAGATAAGGCCAATAGTGGGAGTCCGAATAGGTCGCCTTCCGCAGAAGGAAACACAGAAGGGAAGTTGATGACAACCTACACGTGATCTCCCTGCATGTGCTAGTTCATTGAGAACTTGCCAGCGAATGCCATTAAGACGATGACCGAACAATTGAAAGTCGCTTCCTGGTCTGAAAAACATGGCAGCATCGAACATGTCAACCTAAGGTTCCTTTCAAGACCAACCAAGCAAGATAATTGTCCCAGAACTCTACATTTATCATCTCAGCATTGAAGGTCTATCTAGAGTGAAGTGTGAGATCTTGTCAAGGGAACTTAGAATGCAAATGGCATTTTTATTAATATTAGTTATGTCAAAAAAGGCTAGATTACTTTACTTGTTAAGGGAAGCTTGTTTCTAAAGTGCCTCAAATATAATATTTTATGATTGAGATGGCACAAGATGTAAAAGGCATGCTAGGGACATCAGAAGGCCCCAGACTTTGGCACAATTACCTTCCAGTGACCCCTGGCAACTGCCTTAACCTAAAATGATATGCCTATGGCTCATTCCTAGCTAACACTGCAATATCTGATGCTGTGCTGCCCACTTTTGGATCAAAATGGTGACTGCTACATTTGGTCAGAAAGGCCATCTCCTTTCCCATTAAATAGCTTGACCCAATAGTCCAATTTCATTACAATAAGCAGGGGCTTAATAATGGCTGCCATTTGCCCAGGCTGAAACCCTTGGAAGTTGTGAATGTGGCAAGGGTTTCATGAGTTAAAATTGAGCAGTTCTATTTACTGTTCCATTTCCACCCCACAGTAGATTTTATCCTGGTACTTTTGCTGACAAGGGAGATGCCTGTCTGATTCAGCAGAAGCCTCATTAATATATGATAATCAGGATGCTATTTTTACAGCATCCTAAGCAGGACAACAACTGCAGGCACTTTGCTCAGTAAAACCTGTTGGGGAAGCAGCAGAGGCTGTAATAGATAAATTTTAAACATTATCCTTGTAGGGCCTGAAGGAACATACATGTTCCCCCAGGCCCCACAATGGAAGTCTGGGCCTCTGCTACCACAAGGTCCCCTCCTTTCCACTGATGAGACCCTATTGATTTACCTGAGTGTCAGTTGGTCGGCTCCTGACTGCCCAATCTTCACCTACCAGCAGCTGGCCAGCTGCCTGTTTACACCTGGCTTGGGCGGGCAGCTGGTCAGTGAGATGAAATCCAGCAATTAATATTTGTCAGGATTCTCATGGAGACTTCTGGACAGATGGTTCATATATTCCACAACCTTCCTACCTGGGAGTTAAAACTCACCCACCCCACCAACCCCTCCCCTGCCTGCCTGAAGTATTTTTCCTGCATGCTCAACAATATATCTTTCTGAAGTAGCCCATTTACTCTATATTGAAGTACCATGAAACAATCCTCTATCTTATCAATTTGTTTAAACTCTTTTCGTATTCAAAAAAATTGTATACCTAGTTGTTGTTCCTTGTTTTGTAAATCCTAGGTTCTGTTGAACTTTCTCCTTTAACAGTGTTTTTCTTCTCAGCTTTATAAAGATTGCCATTGGCTTATGTCCATTTAGAACAGGTAAAGAAAGTGCATAAGCTCAGGTACCTTTTTCTTCTTCTTTCTTTTGGGCCTCTGTAGCCAGCTAATTAACTGTGAGAACCCTGCTGAGAGAAGATCATTTCAAATAGAAGCAAGCTGGCAGAGTCTCTTATCGATACTAACAGAGTAGAATGATTTTTTTCTCTCCCACTGGATACTACAGCTAACTAAAGTAATCATTCTCGATGAGAAGTATTATTGACAATGCTCGTGGCCAGGGAATTTTCACAGCAGTGGCTGTTACAGATCGTGGCAGGAAGCAGTGAGGGAAGAACTGCGGACAGAGCTTGGCTGATGAAGAGCATGCTAGCTTTCAAGACGTTGTAGATGCTATAAGTCATGAATTTTGTTTCAGCAATTCCTGCAAGATTGTAAGCAGAAACTTTTAGTTTTGTCCTTCACAGTATCTAGGCTATCTTTCATTTCTAAAGATTAAAAAGGCCAATCAACTACAGCTAGAACTGGCTAGTTAATGATAGAAAATCTGGTATTTAAACACCCGAACACCTGTCTAATGACTCCTTGGCTGGCACTTCGAGCAGTATTCCTGTTGTTGCGCTAGGACATTTTGGATCACCTGGGTGTAGTGCATAGAGGAAAATCAGGTGGGAAGGATGGCACTTTAGTAACAGTGCCCACCCAATTTTCCATCTGTTAATTGAAATGGAGGAACTATTAAAACAGTTTATTACCAACATGTGATCTTGGCCTTCCTGATTTTTCTCTATACACCAAGTACAATAACAAGAAAGTCTGCCCTAATCCTGGCTTTTTAGCTGGCATTTTTTTTGTTACTATAGTTCTATTTGCCTCTGTTGTATTATTTCCAGCCCAAAACCTTATCTATAGCGACTAATCTACCTTTTTTCTCAACAGGAGTAATACCACTGAAATGGGATGAAGCTGGGCGGGTTCTAAAACAAATGGTGATTTAGGTAATGAAGTGCAAAGTACCCCACAATGTATCTAATTCATTACTTACATTTGTTTCCCAGAACAAAGTAAAAAAATTAATTGTCGGAAAAAGAAGTCAGGGTGAAAAGCAAGCACTGCTGGAATTGCTATAATGATTCGCAGTTCAAAAGGTGATGGTTTTCTCTACAATAACACAAATTGCCTATTTTAGACCCATCAAAACAGGTCCCAAAACCTGCAGCAATGTGGTATTTTTCTATTAGGAAGGGGCAGGCATAAGCCTCCTAGCTCCTCAAAACATTTCCTGCCGTCGCCTCCACCTGCATCCACTCTCCCCACACTCTTTTTTGTGGGCCTCAGCCTGGACCAAAATTGGTAAGGCATCAACAGGCTTAACTGGCACCCGCAGCTCACCTGAATTATCCTTGTAAGGCACAAGATGAATTTAATTTGCTTCTTGGGCCTACGTGTTGCTGCGTGCTGCCAAAATCACAGCCAGTTTGATGTGCTAACAAATGTCTTACATTTAAGAGTGTGCTCATACTACCCAATAACTAACGATATGATAGAGTAACCTAGGGATGTAACAATTCAGCGATTGAATATAACTCTCATGTTTCCAAATTTTTCAAAGGGAGATCAAGAATACATGGTAGGACAAAACTAGATATGAATTGTTAAGCTGCTTTATTTTACAGCAAGTGAAGATACAATAAACACACTTAATTCAATCATAGCTGTTTTAATCAGTAAAATGCTTCTTTGAGTAATGTAAAATATCATGCAAGCTACTTTTTCCATATGCATGTGCCATCTTGCAATATTTAAATAAAGTGACTTCTAACTATCCTCCTGTATTCTCAATTTCAAAGTCTTACAAAAGCTTTCTGTGTTAAAATAAACACTATCAATGTTTCTGTCCCTGTTCACAACCCATGGGGAAGACCTATACCTGACAACTTCTGACAAAAGTCCTGATACAATGGGTGGGACATGTTTATTGATTATTGCGAGAGGCTAATGACTTGTTCTTTGTTTTTAATATTTGAAGGGACATGTATGATCATTTCTGCCACCTTTTAATTTTAAAAAATGCTTTACTTAACAATCTGACTGTTAGTAGACATCTCACGAGGGAGAAAAACTAATATTTTAAATTTAAGGTAAACAAACTTCAAAGGGATGAGAGATAAATTGGCCACAGTAAACTAGGCTGAACTGGTAATGGGAAATCTGCAGAGAAACAGTGGGAAGTATTCAAAGAAGTACACAAAACCAGTAAATACCCTAAAAAGTAAAACCTCAACTTGTGCAGCTAAGCAACCATGGTCAACAAGTGAGGTAAGAGACAGTTTAAAGCTAATATTAAAATGAAAGGAGAAGTGGAAATGCATCAGACGGGGAGAGCTATATGAAAAAAAAAATCAAAGGGAGACAAAGAAAGTGATGAGCTGGAAAAAGAGCATGAAAAAACCTTGCAAGGGATGTCAGGGCTAGCAACTAAAATTTTAATAAATATTTTAAATGAATGAAAGTGGTAAAGGAGAATATGAGCCCATTAAAGACAGAGGCAGGTGATACTATAATGGACAATAAGGAAATGGGAGAATTGTTAAATTAATACTTTTTATCAATTTTCACAAAGGAAGACGTCAAAATACCAACAGTACAAGGTAATCCAAAATAAGTAAAGGAGAGGAACTTAATAGATTTAAAATGGTAATGGAAAAAATGGTAATGGAAACTTTAAATAGCCAAATCTCCAGGACAAGATGGTATCCACATCCGTGAATAAAGAAAGAAATTATATTTATAGTGTGTCTTTCATCACCACAGGATGTCCCAAAGCACTTTACAGCCAATTAAGTTCTTTTGAAGTGTAGTCACTGTTGCAATGGAGGAAAACAAATAAGTAATTTAATTATAGATGCATTGGTCATAATTTTTCAACGCACTCAAGATTGGGAATTGTGCCTATGATTGGAAAATATCAAACAGCACTCCATTATTCAAGAAGGGAGGGAGAGAGAAACCAGGAAACTAAAGACCTGTCAGTTTAACATCCATCATGAATAAGTTACTGGAATCCATTATCAGGGATAGGGTGACTGACCACTTGGACAAGTATGAGCTGATCAAAGGGAGTAAACATGGATTTGTGAATGATACATTATATCTGGCTAATCTAGTTGCATTTCTGAGGAGGTCACTAACATGGTTGACAAAGGAGTGTCTACGGATGTTTTCTATATGGACTTCTAGAAGGTATTTGATAAAGTTCCAAAAAGAGATTCTTAGCAAAAATAAAAGCCGATAAATGAGAGGTAACATTATGACATGGGCTAGTAATTGATTTGGAGGTAGGAGTCAAAAGTAGAAATAAAGCAAATGTACTCTGACTGCCAGGGTGTGAAAATTTGGTGTTCCCCAAAGATACGTACTTGGTTCCAAGTTTGCAGATGATGCTAAGTTAAGAAGCACAGTAAGTTGTTACAGCAGTGACTACACTTCACGTGTACTTCACTGACGATAAAGCACTTTGTGATGCCCTTAATTTCATGATAGGCACGATATAAAAGCAAGTCTTTCTTTGTTTCAAAGGAACATAGATTATGTGAATGGGAAATAAATGTGGCAGATGTAAAGGCAGACTGTAAAAGCTTCTTTAGTTAAGTGAAAAGGAAAAGATTAGCCAGGACAAACATTAGCCCATTACAAGTGGAGACAGGAGAATTTATAGTGGAGAACAGGGAAATGGCAGAGAAACTAAACAATTACTTTGTGTCTGTCTTCATGGAAGAAGATACAGAAAATCTCCCGGAAATACTCGGCAACCAAGGGACTTGTGAAACTGAGGAATTGAAAGAAATTAGTATTAGTAAAGAGATAATACACACACACACACACACACACACACACACACACACACACACACACACACACACACACACACACACACACACACACACACACACACACACACACACACACACACCAGAAAAATAAAAGGGATTTTTATTTAGAGCTCTGTTACAGACAAAAGAACACTTGGGCTGAATACTTTTCACTCTTGAAGAAACAGCAGATGAGATCTATTGTGTTCCAAAAGTGGCATACAGTGTGGCCTCTGTACACATGGACGGGTCACTGGGATCGTTTAGAACAGTTCTTTTCAGGCAACATTGAGAAGTAATTTAGCAGACTTTGCTTCAAAGACAGGCGACAAAATGAGTTGACACAGTGGACTTCTCAGGGTCTTTTAGAGAAGTGCTGGAAAGTTGAGATGGGTTGTGATCTTCTCTCCTTCCTTGAGAATTCTCTTCTCTCCTTGGAAGTTCTCTTATTTTTCTGCAGGCTTTTTTAAAGAGATGGAATAGGCTGGGCTGAGCTGGGGTTCTGTCCTTCAGTTTTATTTTTTTGTAAACTCCAACCTTTTAAACAGTTCATTCCCAACTCCAAAAAATTCAAAAATGAAGCCGGAAACAGAAAGTCCACCTTCTAACCTGTCACTTCGCTGCACACATCTTCCACAGTTACCAGGGTTTCTGTTCTATTTTTAACTTGAGTCATGTGACAACCAGTAGATGGGGAACGGCCCACCCGCCTGAGGCCAATCAAAGCCCTTAAGTGGCCACTTAACGGGAACTTAAGCGCCCTAGCCCGCCTCCACGGGTATTTTACCCGTGGCAAGCGGGCGTGGTTATCTTTCAAAATTCATTAGATTCTGCAAAGGTTCCTGCAGACTGGAAAGTAGCCAAAGTAACCCCACTATTTAAAAAGGGAGGGAGAGGGAGAATGGAGAACTGCAGATCTGTTAGTTTGACGTCAGTAATAGGGAAAATGTTAGAATCTATGGAGGATGTGATAACTGGACACTTAGAAAATAATGGTAAAACTGGGCAGAGTCAACATGGATTCATGAAAGAGAAATCATGTTTGATAAACCTGTTGTAATTTTTTGATGATGTTGCTTGTAGCATAGATAAAGGAGAACCAGTGATGTGGTGTATTTGGAGTTTCAGCAGGCTTTTGATAATGTCCCACACAGGAGGTTAGTAAACAAAATTAGAGAGCATGGGATTGGGGGTAATATACTAGTATGGATTGAGAATTGGTTGACAGACAGAAAGCAGAGAGTAAAAATAAATGAGTCATTCTCAGGATGGCAGGCTATTACTAGTAGGATACCGCAATTATCAGTGCTAAAGCCACAGCTGTCCACAATCTACATAAATGATTTGGATATGGGGACCAATTGTAATATTTCCAAATTTGCTGATGACACAAAACTGGGTGTGTAAGTTTGTGTCAGTGTGTAAGTGTAAGAATGTAAGTTGTGAGGAAGATGCAAGGAGGCTTCAAGTGGACTTGGACAGGTGAAGTGAATGGGCAAGACCATGGCAGATGGAGTGCTGACTTGGGTTGCATTAGAGTGCTAAAGTGGGAGTTTTGTGACTGAGGGAGTTCGGTGAGGAGGTAATGAGGACCTCCCTTCATTTCCTACCTGTCCTCAAAGAGTGTGAGGGGAGCCGAGAGTTTCCACAGAGCACAGCTGACTAGTGAGTAAGTCCTGGTGGGTATTTTTCAACTGGATTGAATTGTAAGTCATTGTTTTCGCAAGACTTAGTTGACTTATTTTTTACTATAATAGTCTTCTAAAGTTTTAAATTTAGAGGATTTAGTCATGGCAGGAGAGCTTAAAGCCGTGGTTTGTTCCTCTTGCTGCATGTGGGAATCTGGGAACATTTCCAGTCCCTGGGACCAGCAGGTGTGCAGGAAGTGTGTCCAGCTGCAGCTCCTGGAAGCTCGGGTTTCAGAGCTGGAACGACAGCCGGAAACACTGTGGAGCATCCGGGGGTCTGAGAGCATTGTGGATAGCATGTATAGAGAGGTGGTCACACCGCAGCTGAAGGGACTTGAGGAAGGAAGGGCGACCACCAGGCAGTCCAAGAGAATCAGGCAGATAGTTCAGGAGTCCCCTGGTGTCCCACTTGCAAATCGGTATTTCATTTTGGAGGCTAATGAGGCTGGTTCCTCCTGGGAGTGCGGACAGAGCCAAGCTTCTGGCACCACAAGCAGCCTGTCTGCACAGGAAGGGGGAAAGAGAGGAAGAGAAATAGTAACAGGGGATTCTATAGTCAGGGGAACAGGTAAGTGCTACTGTGGCTGTCAACGTGACTCCAGGATGGTGTGTTGCCTCCCTGGTGCCAGGGTCCGGGATGTCACAGAACGGCTGCAGGGCATCCTGAAGGGAGAGGGTGATAAGGCAGAGGTCATGGTACATGTTGATACCAATGACATTGGTAGAAAGAGGGATAAGGTCTTGCATCAAGAATTCAGGGAGTTAGGCAGCAGACTAAAAAGCAGGACCTCTCGGGCTGTAATCTCTGGATTACTCCCAGTGCCACGTGCTAGCGAGTATAGAAATAGGAGAATAGCACAGATGAATGCGTGGCTTAAGAGTTGGTGCAGGAGGGAGGGTTTTAGATTCCTGGACCACGAGGACCATTTCTGGGGAAGGTGGGACCTGTACAAGAGGGATGGGCTACATCTGAACCAAAGGAGGACTAACATCCTTGCTGGCGGGTTTGCTAGTGCTGTTGGGAGGAGTTTAAACTAATTTGGCAGGGGGAGGGGACGCAGACTCCTAGCAGAATAGGGACACAGTTAAACATAGGAAAGCAAACGAGTTAGAGGGAATACAGCTGAAGTAAGTTTCAAGGGAGTAAGACCAGGATGGATGGCCCCTACTTTAATGCCAGGAGTATTACAGGTAAAACGGATGAGTTAAGGGCAAGGATTGACACGTGGTATAGTAGCTATCACGGAGACATGGTTGAGGGGGGGCAGGATTGGCAGCTCAATATCCCGGGATATAGAATCTTCAAGCGAGACAGAGGAGGGGGTAAAAGAGGAGGGGGCATTGCAATATTAGTTAAGGAGTCAGTTACTGCAGTAAGGAGAGATGATATCTTGGAGGGGGCATCAAATGAAGCTTTATGGGTAGAGTTTAGGAATAAAAAAGGGACAGCCACATTGTGAGGTTTTATTATAGACCCCCAGATAGTCAGCGGGAAATTGAGGAGCAAATATGTGTGCAATTCGCAGAGGTGTGTAAAAATAAACTTTCCCAACATTAATTGGGATAGTCATCGTGTTAAGGGCTTAGATGGAGTGGAGTTCTTAAAATGTATACAGGAGAACATTTTAGCTCAATATGTAGAGGATCCAACTAGGGAGGGTGCAGTGCTGGACCTAAATCTGGGGAAAGAAGCCAGACAGTTGGTTGATGTGTTGGTGGGGAAGCATTTTGGTGATAGCGACCACAACATGGTACAATTTAAACAAGAAATGCTGGAATCACTCAGCAGGTCTGGCAGCATCTGTGGAAAGAGAAGCAGAGTTAACGTTTCGGGTCAGTGACCCTTCTTCGGAACTGACAAATATCAGAAAAGTCACAGATTATAAACAAGTGAGGTGGGGGTGGGGCAAGAGATAACAAAGGAGAAGGTGCAGATTGGACCAGGCCACATAGCTGACCAAAAGGTCACGGAGCAAAGGCAAACAATATGTTAATGGTGTGTTGAAAGACAAAGCATTAGTACAGATTAGGTGTGAATACACTGAATATTGAACAGCAGCAAGTGCAAACCTGAAGGGAAGGACCGATCCCCCGGTGAGGCAAGCCCAACTTACCTCGTCACCAGGCTCCATGGCGTCGGCTGGGCTGCAGTCCCAGTAGTGGCCACCGCTCCCGGTGGTGCTGCTGGGACTAAGAGCTGCTGGCCCACTGATTGGCTGGCAGCTCACTGAGATGGGACCTCCTCCCTCAAGTGGGTAGAAGTCCCGCCTTGGGACAATTAAAGCCCGGCGACCCGTAAAATACGGGACAGATCCCTGGGCTAGGCGAAAGTGGGTTCGCCACCAACTTTTACGTTGGCGGTGAATTCTCGTCCGCCGACGGTAAAATCCAGTGCAGAATATTTCTTAAATGGTGAGAGATTGTGAAGTGTTGATGTCCAAAGGGACCTGGGTGTCCTTGTTCATGAGTCACTAAAAGCTAGCATGCAGGTACAGCAAGCAATTAAGAAAGCAAATGGTATGTTGGCCTTCATCGCAAGGGGATTTGAGTAAAGAAGTAAAGATGTCTTGCTGCAATTGTATAGAGCCTTGTTGAGACCGCAGCTAGAGTATTGTATACAGTTTTGGTCTCCTTATCTAAAGAAGGATATAAAGAAGTGCAACAGAGATTTACCAGACTAATCACTGGGATGGTGGGATTGTGTTATGAAGAGAGATTGAGGAAACTGGCCTGGATGCTCTCGAGTTTCAAAGAATGAGAGGTGATCTCATTGAAATGTACAAAATTCTTACAGGGCGTGACAGGGTGGATGTAAATAGGATGTTTCCCCTGGTTGGTGAGTTTAGAACCAGGGGGCATAAATGGCCAATCCCTTATTCTGAGATGAAGACTGAGATGAGGAGAAATTTCTTCACTCAGAGGGTGGTGAATCTTTGGCAATCTCTACCCTAAAGGGCTGTGGAAGTTCAATCACTGAGCATGTTCAAGACAGAAATCAATAGATTTCTGGAGACAAATGATATCAAGGGATATGAAGATAGCGCGGGAAAGTGGCATTGATGTAGGTGATCATCCATGATCTAATTGAATGGCAGATCAGGCTCGACAGGCTGAATGGCCTACCCCTGTTCCTATGGGGACATGTTAGATCCTTCACTTTTGATCCAAGGAAGACAAATCAGAATATTTTCTTCATGATGAGATTAGGAACTATGGTGGAGCAAAGGAAATTAGGAGTCCATGCACACAAATCACTAAAAGGTAGTGCACAGGTACCAGATGTAATCAACAACACTAATGTAATGTTTACCTTTATCACAAGGAATCTGGAATATAATGGAGAGGAATTAATGCTTTCATTGTACAGAGCCTTGGTCAGACTACATCTGGAGTCTTGCATTCAGTCTTGGGCACTCCACCTCAGGAAGACCAAGAGGAAATGACCTGCACATTCACCAGAATGATATGGGGGCTTAAATGGTTAAATTATGAGGACAGATTGCATAAAGCTGGCTTGTATTTTCTTGAATTTAGAAGGCTGACAGTGATCTAATTGATTTGTTTAATATGATAAAGCAATTCAAAAGGATAGGTACACAGAAACTATTGCCTATGGTAAGGGAATCCAGAACAAGGGGACATAATCTTACGATTTGAGCCAGGCTATTTAGGAGTGGAATCTTTTTACACAAGAGTAGCGGATATCTGGAACTTTCCTCCCTAAAAGACTGGGTTAATTTAAATGTTCAAGACTTGGATTGATTTTTCTTGGATAATGGATTTGTATATATATATAAAATGGTGTATAAAATAACAGGAAAAGTAGCTTAACAATACAGAAGTCAGTAGTAATATCTTTGCATTGTGAGAATGTATTTTGTGTGATAGAGGTGAACACATGGTTCAGATTAGGTTGTTAGGATTCCGCAGAGGAATGCTAAATAAGCAGGAGGTGTCCTGTTATACAATTTAAGAAGCATTGATGGGTCTGTGTAAGAATTATAGCTAGCCTGGAGCTGGCATGCCAATATTTTAGCTGTTACCATTCTGTTAAGGTGTGAAGTTTATAACCATGGAAAAGTGTCTTATCTCCCACATAAACAAAGCCACATTCCAGCAAAAATAGAATCTATATACGGTGATATTGGCATCTACTGGTGTATACATGACACAAAGATCATATGACAATAATATCAGAATTGATAGGTTTAGAGTAAGTCACCTGATGGTGTCCATCTAGATGTGTAAATATGCTTACTTTCAGTAATTCTTTAGCATTCTGTGCTGAGAACCCACTTGGATTGGAATTAGAGTTAAAGGCAGACCCCAAGGGGTATTCAACTGGACGGGGAGGTAGTGGCATAGTGGTAATGTCACTAGACTAGTGATCCAGGGCTCAGGCTAATGCTCTGGGGATGTGGGTTCGAATCCCACAAAGGCAGATGGTGAAATTTGAATTAAAAGCTAGTCTAAATGTTGATTGTTGTAAAAGCTCATCCGGTTCACAGGCGTCCTTTAGGAAAGGAAATCTGCTGTCCTTACCTGGTCTGGCCTACATGTGACTCTTAAAATGCCTAGCCAGCTATTCAGCACAAGGACAATTAGGGATTGACAGTAAATGCTGGCCTAGCCAGCAAATCCCACAAATGAATTTTAAAAAGTAGATTGATGCATAACTTGCTTCTACTTTCTGTCAATGTTAATAAAATCAAAAATTTATTTAATTTATTTCTGGCATTCGAAACTATATAATTTGGATCAATCTACTCGGTTGATCTAGATGGATGAAAGATGGCTAAATGGATCAGCTATGATCTAACTGAATGGCAGAACAGGCTCGAGAGGCTGAATGGCCAACTCCTGTTCCTCTATTGAATACACTTTAAAAATCCAATTTGTAAGTCGTAACTATTTTCCAATTCCTTTCTGTGAAAAAATTATCATAAAATCCAAAAACTTGAAAGTAAAATTTCAAGTCAATGGATACCTTAAAAAAACCACAGGCATTATGGTTGGATTACTTGTTGCCAGGTATGCGCAGGTATGTGCATAGTTATTTGATAGCTTCCTTATGCTTTCATTGGGCTGGATTTTGCTGAGATCATTGGGACCCCGATGTCAGGCGCAGTTTTGGGTCATGAATGCAGAACTGGTCATGACGGGATATCGGTCACAATCTTCCCGGAGGCGGACAATTAAAAAGCTACCTCCAGGACTCCATTCAATTAAAGATGGCAGGCAGACCAGGGAACCGACAGGCCCAACAGGAGGGCCCACAACTCTGGGAGAGGTGGGTGCTGCTGACGTCGGCAGGAGAACGCGAGGGTGCGTCAAGATGGAGGCACCCTCTGAAGAGTTATAAAAGTGTAAAAACAAATGTGTTTCCAGACCATCAGTATGGAGGGGGAAGCTCCTCAACAGGATGATCTGTGGCCCACAACTCGGCCTGGGGAGGATGGTGGGCGGGGGGGGTGCAGGAGTTAAAAGAGGCTTCACTGCTCCACCAGCCTGTTGCCAGGAGGCCACCTCCAGGCAGCAGCTAGGCTTCAGCCTCATCAGAGGGCCTATCCACTGTCAGGAAGATCTCGGCGGCATCACCAATTTGACCCCAAGTGGGACTTAATTGATCCTAATTAGCTACCTGCCGCTGCCAGCTGGGTAGCTGGTGCTGGGCAGACCCCGGGTCCAATAAGATCACTCGGAGGTGGGATCACTTCAGGGAGCTGCCCTGATGCGAGATCCTCTAGATTTGCTCCAGGTACCACATCCAAATCCAACTCCGCGGGACCAGGAGAATTCAGCCCATTGTCCCTACTTTTAGGTGCCTTCTGGCATAAGCATGTAGAAATGTTTGAATGACTGCAAACAGATATAAAGGCTGAGGAATATACAGCAGTACACCCATGTGACATTATTGTATTTAATATCAAAGAGACTGAGAAGATATAGGACAGAGTAAGGAAACTTAATTGTGAACAAAGTTCCTATGTGTCTAACTAACAAATCTGACAAGATACCATCTAGCTCCGCAACATAGAACCAATTAATAGGTTCTGACAGCCCATTTTATGGAGTCATCTGCAAACATTGCAGAATAGCCATCCCTTGCAGCATTCATTTCAAATACGTGCTGAGCATCTGGAAAGCATGCACCACATGCAATATGGGGCTTTCCTAACATTTGAATAACACTGGGGGAGCTTAATGAGCCTTGTGCACATTTGTTGCTCAGGCAGAAAGCACTTCTGAATCATGAATGAGGAGATAAAGGGTGCAAATCATAAACTTCTGACCTCAAACCCACCAACCCCCCCGCCCCACATTCTATTGCTTTCACTCCCAGAATCTCTTCATAAGGAGTCAAGTCTCACAGGTTAGGTAACTTGCTTCTTCCTCACATTATCCCAGACTCAGTGCACAGATAAGGCAGCTTTGGGCTGAATTTTCACCACAGAGGTGGGGAACAGGAGCTAGGTTTGTTTTCAGGCCAGAAACCCACCTCTTGGGGGAAACGGTTTAAAGTCCCAATTTTCACATGGATGAGGCCTTAATTGGTATGAAGACGAGTTTCCTGTCCAATTGAAGCCAGTGAGGGTGGGAATGGAGGCGAATCAGGTGAAGTGTGGGACTCATTTAGCCTCCCATGGCCGAGGCTGCTGGCTGTCCTGAAGAAGAGAACTGTGCCTTTTATTGATCCAACAGGAGGTGAGATGACTCAAGAGAGCCAGAGGACTAGCACCTGGGACAGGACTGCCCCTCACTTCATTGATGCAGACCTGAATCTCATGTTGGAGGCTGTGAGCGAGGTCCTTTTCCTGGAGGATGGCCAGAGGAAGCCACCAGCTGAGACCAAGCAGGCCTGCCTCCAGATGCTGCCGCCATGAGCAGCAAAAGTGAGACATGGAGAACTTGGGTCCAGTGCTGAAAAAGATTCTACGCTCTCATACATTCTGGCAAGTTGAGTGCAAGCCCCAACCTTCTCTACAGGTCCCAGAGCTTGCACCCTCCAGCAGACACAACACCTGAGAGCCTCAGGGTCCATGCAGCTCCTGAGTGTGAAAGGGGTGTGTGCCCACAGCAATTACTAACCCCTTAGATTGACTCATGGGCAAAGAGCTGCTGAGAACTTGTTACCACTGAGACATATGGCTCCTAATGGATAGGGGCAGATGACATTGGATACAGAGGACAGCAGTGCCTTATTCTCTCTCTCTTTTGTCTTTGCAGGAGAAACACAAGTATAATGTGAGGGAAAGGGCCCAGAAAGGATGAGGGATGCCCTGCCTCTATCAAATAAACCCCATGGAGCAGGAGGCATTGGAAATAGCCATGATAATGGAAGAGGAGGCTGTTGAGCCTGGCAAAACCAGAGCCCCTGGTACACCTGGTGATTACAGAGGGCAAAGTTGTCAAGGGGCTGCAGTGCACTCCACCCCGCCTGATAGTGTGTCACGCACTGAGTAACATTGGGTAGCCTCTGCACTGCAGAGATTTCCACTCTCCCAGGCTAGCTATGATCATCTCTTCTTGTGTCTCCCACAGGTGCAGACATCCAAACTATGGCACTCTCTCCCTCTACCTCTGAAGGACCTGAGTAGCACCAGGAAGAAGAAGAAGCACCGTCACACCTTACAAGCACACCGTCCATCAGTGCAGATACTCTCACCTCGCTGGGTCTTTGTGTGCATGTAGATATGGTGGCATAGGGTGATGATCATGACACTAATGGGTAGGAGGAGGTGCCAGAGGCAGACAGAACTGTGGTCAGTCCCCCTCTGAGAATCGAAGACAGGCACAGCCCTGCTCCATAGGTTGCAGGTGCAGGGCCTCAGGAGTCACAGGAAAGGAGGCTCTGCCTTGAACAACAGCAGGAGATGTGCTCCCACATTTTGGAGTTCCCTGAGGTAGTCCAAGATCTTGGGCAGAGGATGGAGGAGTCCATCCAGCTCATGTGCGCCCCTTGGCTCAGTGCTATCAGCACATGAGGTCCTCCATAGAAAGAGTGGCAAACCTCTTGGAGAGCCAAATGTGGCATCACTCAGAGGGTGTGCAGGAACTGCGCACTGATATCCACAGCATCCATGAGACGCTGGGTAGCATGGACCAGTCTGTGGCACTGGTGGTGCAGAGATCCTTGGGGGTGCCAGTTGTGTCTCAGCTTGTGTCCTCTGCCAGGCATCCAGCAAATGCTGAGGATGTCATGGAGGAAGGTAAGGGTGCCATACCTCTCAGGGCACCCTTATCACCCTTTGCCCCTCCAACTAAGGGACCATCTGTGCAGCAGAGTAAAGTGATGGAGGCTGCCCCTCTAGCCTCTGGATATACCCCCATGAGCACCTGCATGATGCAGACATCCGCCACATGCATCTCATCCACAAGCTGCGACAAGTGAACAGGCTGTCTCCAACTCCTCTGAGGTCACAAGAGGAGCACGACGTAGGAGTGGCCAAGCATGGGGCCATCACTTTGTGCAGAGAACTAAGTGGGTCACTGGAGTGTCTTCCCACTGTGTGTGACCTTTCATCAGAACAGATCTGAAACATTAACTCTATGCTTCTCTGCACAGATTCTGCCAGACCTGCTGAGTTTTTCCAGCATTTTCAGTTTTTATTGCATGGATACAAAATTGGCTAAAGGGCAGAAAGCAACAAATAGTGGTGAGCAACTGTTTTTCAGACCGGGGGAAGATATACAGTGGTGCTCCCCAGGTGTCAGTATTAGGAGCACTACTCATTTTGATATATATTAATGATCTGTACTTGGG
Source organism: Heterodontus francisci (assembly GCF_036365525.1). Lineage (NCBI taxonomy): Eukaryota > Metazoa > Chordata > Chondrichthyes > Heterodontiformes > Heterodontidae > Heterodontus > Heterodontus francisci. Next base: position 48,710,705 of record NC_090394.1, read on the forward strand.
TATCCAGAGTATAATTTCAATGTTTGCAAATGATATGAAACTTAGAAATGTAGTAAAAAATGAGGAGGATAATAACAGGCTTCAGGAGGTCGTAGACAAACTGGTGAAATGGGCAGACAAATGGCAGATTAAATTTATTGCAGAGAAGTGTGGAGTGATGCACTTTGGTGGAAAGAATAAAGAAAGGAAATATGAGCTAAATGGTACAATCTTAAAAGGGTTACAGGAACAGAGACCCCTGGGGGTGTATGTACACAGAACTTTGAAGATGGCAGGACACGTTGAGAAGGCTGTTTGAAAAAGCATGTGGGTTCCTTGGATTTATTAATACAGGAATAGAGTACAAAAGCAAGGAAGTTATGCTAAGCTTTTAGAACTCTAGTTAGGCCTCAGCTGGAATATTGTACGAACAGAAGATTTGATAGAGGTGTTCAAAATCATAATTGGTTCTGATCGATAAATAAGGACAAATTGTTTCTAATGGAGAAGGGTCAGTAACCAGAGAATACAGATTTAAGATGATTGGCAAAAGAACCAGAGGTGACATTGGAAACATTAGTACACACTGAGTTGCTGTGATCTGAAATACACTGCCTTCAAGGGTGGTGGAAGCAGTTTCAGTAGTAACATTCAAAAGAGGATTGGATAAATACTTGAAAGGAAAACATTACAAGGCTATGAGGAAAGAGCAGGACAGTGGGATTTATTGAATTGCTCTACCAAAGACCCAGGACGCCTACAATGGGCTGAATGGCCTCCTTCTGAGCTAATTCGTTTTATGATTATGTATAACATTGGCTCTCAGGTATGCATGTCAACGGTATTGTCCGAAAATTCCATTATCACTCCCATATTTTTCTTCTGGTTTCTATGTTTTCTAAGACAAAGTCAAGGGCTCATGGTTCCCCAATGGCTCATTGTGTTTATCTAATGAACAGCTGATATGTAGCCTAGGGAAGACCTAGATTTGTCCCCAAGTTCATGTTGATTTAACTGACCAAAAAAAGAACCAGCATCCAGATCCTGTTCCTTATTGAGCAAACCCTGTTTGGACAGGATTAAGTTTGTCTGTGATTTTTCCAAGATCCAAAAGAATAATGAACACTTTAGCAAAATACTAGAGAGCAACAAAGGTCTGTTGAAAATACACAGCAACTAAATGAAAAAGTGACTGAAGAAATAAATGAAAAAGAAACAATTAGAAATAAAGGGAGAATGTAAAAAAATGAATAAAGACAAACCTATAAAAAGGAATAGAATGATTTAAATAATAAGTACAATGCATATTTAAGTAGTGCACTATGTTTATTGACTCTTTCTTCCCCATCTCCATTATTATTAGCCACAGAAAATTTCCCAGTGGGACATCTCTGAACCTTATATACTTTGTTGTAATTTTAGAAGTTAAAGGTTGATCATTTTCCTCTAAACTTGTAAATTTTAATGATAAAATATCTGCAGACGTGTTCATTTGTGTGATAATATTTACTGGAAACGTACTTCACTAAAAGGTGTTACTGCTGGAAACTGATTATATTGTCCCAAAACCAATTAAAAAGCAAATTGGTATTCATGTGATTTCACAACTTTAACTAAAATGTCATTTTCGATATAATGTAAACCAAAGCAAAGCATTCAAACATTGATAATTTCTCCAATTCAATTTCATATGAGCTAGAATTGTTGTAAAGAGAGAGAAATAGAAAAGCTGTTAAGAGTTACATGAAGAATACACTGTAATGGCTGAAGGTCACAGAAATGCTTTCTCAGTCATCGACTTCTCCAGCCACTTCATTCAGCTTTGAATATTATTCATGGTTACTGGCCAGTGAGATCAGCACTAGAAATGGGTTAAAGTATTGAATGCAACACATAAAAAAATTAACTTGAGCAACCTCCCTTCTTTTTGATAAGTACATCAAATGGCGGAGAAAAGAAATTGCTAAATATGTTGATGAGTAATATAATAACTGAAAATATCTTTCTCCAGGAAAGTAATGCATCGTCTGTCTGCACAAATTTTTTTTTAATGGACTGCCTCCTCATCTAGATGTCTTGAAACTGAATTACAAGACAGCCCTACTTGATTCTAGCTATTGTTATATCCGATAAGCACTCAAGTTGAGGTGATAATGTAATTGCTACTTTTATTTCAGAATCGCTGGGATATTCCCTTTAGATATAACATACAATGTAAGAGAACTTGGAGTGTAATTGCTTGCTCCCATTAGGCGACTTTCTTGTGTTCAATTATCAGAATGTAAGTGCAATACATATCACTTTCCCCACTGCAAAATGTTGAGCTGACAATAGCCATTGTCACTGTCAAGTAGGGAGGGATCAAAGGGATTCCCTCTTTTCCCTCTCCTTGTTAGACCACAACAGTTCTAATTCTTTCTTAAAGTATATGTACTGGCCAATTCAGTAGGTGTTTGATAACTTACTTGCTATGATCATAACAAGAACAAACTAGGCAGGTTTTCTTGAGTTAACAAAGAAAGAGGTTAACTTTATTGTACCTAAACCAAACTAATAAAATAATAAACAACGTGCCAACTTTCACTCACACACCCTACAGGTTGCTCACACAAATAGAGTGGGGAAAGGTAGATTGGTTGAGTTAGAGTCCATAAAAAAGTATACCATCTGTAACGTTTGGTGATTTGGCTGGCTTCTAGCTGAGTTCGGTGGTCCTGAGGCTTTTAGTTTGAAGAGGTAGATGACTGGTTCAGTGGGTTTCTTGGAGATAGCGATACAGGTGATTTCCTTCAAAGAGGTTTCTGATTGTAGCTGGAGTATGCAAAGGTGGTCAGTCAACAAGCAGCATTTGAAAGCATTCATAACAGCAATATGCTGCAGATGCTGGATCTGTAAAATGAGAACAGAAAGTGCTGGAAATACTCAGCAGGTCTAGCAGCATCTGTGGAGAGAGAAACATTTCAGGTCTGTGACCGTTCTTCAGAACTGGCAAAAGTTAGAAATGTTACAGTCTTTGAGCAAGTGAAAGGGGGAGGGGGGGAAGAAGAACAAGAAGGAAGTTCTGTGATAGGATCAAGGGGGAGAGATTAAATGACAGATGTCATGGAACAGAATGAAAATGGAGTGCTAAATAGTTAAGTGAAAGACAAAGCATGAGTCCAGAGAGAGTGCTAATGGCAGAATAATGAACAGCTCTGTACGAAAGCAAAAACATGAAAAACAAGTTTAAGACTAGACCATGATTGAAAAAATATATAATTTAAAGATAATGTAAGTTCCCAGCGGCAGTGGGAAGAGGCCCTTACTTGGTCCTTAATAGGCCACTTATGGGCCTCAATTGGCCTCTGGGGGAGAAGGCCGTTGGCGGCCTATCTCGCCGCTGGGAAGATTGCTGGGCAGCGGACCAACCGCTCCCGCCACCCATCGCAATTCTCTATGCCCCCCCACCACCCCCACCCCCCACCTCAGTGGTGGGGGCCTGTAAAATCCCAGCCACAATTTCTAAGGCCTATGGAATTTCCTCCCTCAACTCATTCAGGATTCTTTGGGCCCTGGTATTTTGTCTTCCCTTAGCTTGATCAACTTATCTAAAATTTTCCTTTTACCCATCATCATATCTCACATCTCGCCCTTAAACACTTTCATGATTCAACTCGCCTCCGATGTCCTTCTCTTTGGTAAAGACCAATACAAAGGATTTATTAAATACTTCTGCCATATTTTGATCATCATCCACTAATGGATAATCCTCTCCTCTCAGGGATTCCACCAAGCTTTGAACAAGTTTCTTTTTATGAATGTTATTTGTAAAATACTTTATTGTTCCTTTTGATGTTTTTGAATTGATTTTCCTCTATTTGCTCTTAACAATAATTAACCTACTCCACCTCTTTATATTCTCTTTTTCTTCATTATTCTTTGTATAGTCCTCATAGGTCCTCATGTTCAATTTTAATTGTTTTCTAACCTCTCTAGTTATCCATAGCAACCTCAATTACAAGTAGTTTCCTTCTTTTCCAGCGTAATTTACTTCCTTTGTACCTTTGCAGTCTCTTTTGGAAAAAGATATCTAGCTGTTGTTGATCAGGTGTTCTAATGTGTCCTGTATCCTTGAGTTTAAGTTATTCATAATTATCTCTACTAATGAGCATTCGCGATGTCTTAGCCAGTTTCGGTCTTCATTTGCAAGATTGCTAATTACTGCCTGTAACTTATACAGCTGTTTAATCCTGATAAATCCCTTCTCTGGCCTCCACTGGCAGGTAATGAATTTTGTTCCGGAATCTGAATATTTGATGCTGAATTGCATTATTTATCTTAAAGCTGTGTCAACCTCATATCAATATCTTATTTGAATTTGCTTTATGCTGTAATTTGAAGATACAAATGTATTATCAAAAGTTTTTTTTTGTTAATGAAACTCAGCCTCCTTGCTACCAAACACACGAATGTTAAATATATTGATCTGGATGGCCTTATAGTGTAATATAGTTAATGCCTTCTGAGTGAGGGTGATTATGCTTAATTTCTTCTCGGCCTGTTTGTAATCTTATTAAATGGTGCAGTTGTTAATGGCCTGCTGATGGCTAAGCACAAAATTACGAGTTATTACACTGCCAAGTTATTTTATCGTCAGTTTGTTCTGAGCTCTACGCCAGAAACCAACATCATTAAAGCTCCCTGGTTAGCCCATATAGTCTGAAACTATTGATAATTAACTGCTTGATTGAGCTGGAAGGATTTCACAGCCACTGTTGCAGTATTACAGTTTCTGCCATGATGGAACTGGACTTTCTTTACTCCTTCAGCAGTGGGCCAATTGTCCTGTTTTTGCTTTATCATTGATTGAAGGAAAGATTATGTCTCTCACTCATCCTTATAGTATCTTGTGATTCTAATTGAACTGCTTTGTCGCTTTTCTGAAAGAAAGTATTCCCCTTTCACTTGGATTTGCTGCAAAAAATGCCTTAACTGGACCCTTTTAAATATAGTTTACTTTTCTTAGCAATGAAGAGTATTTTCACTGACTTCCTTCATTGGCACATCATAATCTTTGTTCTGACAAAAAAATATTTTATTCCAGTAATTAGGTATTTTAATGCCTCTACAGCCATTGCACATGATCGATCCTCAGTTGCTTGCCATCCTGCATCTGCCAAAGAGTTACATCTTCACATTAATTCCAGCTGTGGTAAAACATCTTAATGCGATATTAATTTCTTTCTATTCCATAATGAATGTCATTCTGTGATGGTTATACTTCAGAAAAGTTATTTCTTTACTTGGTTGCAGGTTCAGCTGCTTCAGGCTATGATATTTACTTTTTGAGATTACTGATTTTAACTCTTTGCTTTGATGTGATTGCTGATTTCAGTCTGTTTTCTACTTGTGTTCAATTGTTGCTGTGCACGCTATCTGCAGGACAGAGATCATGCTCATTATTCATTCTTGTCTCCGACCAGTGACATCTGCTGCAAATTGTCTTATCTAAGGTATGTGCTATGCTTTAATCTTCCACTTGGATTGTTATGTTATGACCCAAAATTTTGACCCAGTGTGATAGTCCATTAGTTCTAGAGAGTAGCAAACGAAATTTCCCCATTACTGACAAATGACTTTTTGGTCACATTACAAAATGTCCTTTGCCTTTGGAGATTGAGACAGAGGGGAATGGTGGAGGTGAGGAATGTAAAGGAAAAGAAACTGCCAAAAATAAATCTCATCAACTAAACTACACCTCCTTTCTGTCAATATGAAAAACATTAATAAAGCCCACTGGGAAGCCAACAGCACTATCTCAAACTACCACCTAACAGTGGAGCAGGAAGACAGCATAAGTAGTAGGAAAAGATGAAGAGGATAAAAAAAAACATTCAATTTCCAAACATCCTTTCAGACATTACTTGACTGTATGCACCCAAATAATTAATTAAACTTTGATATACTTCGAATTCTGAGTGAGGGAAGGAAGAGGAGTTAAATCTATGTTCTGTAGTGTAGCTTCTGACTCAAATGTGTGACTATGGTTAAGAAATTTTCCAAAGTAGCTATCTGTTTAGATTTTGTATGGTTGTGGCACAGTGAATAATGTGCACTGCATGGCTTTAACAGATAACAGACAGTTCTTTCAACTACAGGCTCTGGGCACTTAAAACTGCAAATATTAGCTGGAGATCTGTGAATAGATCATTCAGGTAAATCTGCCTAAATGTTCAGGGAATGCAAGTGCATTCTTCTCCCCAGATAGTAAATGATAGATAATATATATTATTTACAGGAAAAGATACTGTAGCAGTACAATCCTGTACTGTACTTCTCTGATGTAATAACCAGAGACACAATGGGTTGAATTTTAACATGGAAGAGCACATGGTTTTGAGTGCAGGTGGTAAGGTGAAAATTGGGAAAAATATCAGTGCATTGGGAAGCCAGCTCCAACCCACTGTCTTCTGCATTTCGTTGGAACTCTAGGCTATGAGCACATAACTCCCTCGGGAGAGGTGAGTTGCCAATTACCATAAATTAGAGCAGGAGTAACACACATTTTTGTCTTGGACATCAGGTCCATGAGTTCCCCAGCTTTCTGAAATTCACGCAGAAAAAAGACGAGTACACAGCGGCATTTGAGGGGGACTGAATCAATCTACAGGAAATATGCCTTTAAATACTCAGAACCTGTGGCTACTTTCTTAGCTGCTTGTGGAAAAAGGTTTGTTCACAATACTTTTGCTGAGAGGATACTTTCTATACTTTGGAGGTTACTTTCTGCCCTTTGGAGGATTGCTCTACTGTATCACGATAAGTGGCACTTATGCTGCCTTACATTGGACCTCAGATGAGAACCAAGACGACCAGAAATAGCACCAGTATTAGTACCTGCAGCCTGCTGCTCACTGACCTTAGCTCCGCAGGAGAGAGGGCAGCAGCAGAGAGGTGACCAAGAAAGAGGTGATGTTTTGAACCGCTGCTGTCCATGGGGTGAAGGTACTCCCACAATGCTGTTAAGGAGGGAGTTCCAGGATTTTGACCCGGTGAAGATGAAGGAATGGCATTGTATTTCCAAGTCAGGATGGTGTGTGACTGGGAGGGGAAGGTGCAGGTGATGTTGTTCCCATGTGCCTGCTGTCCTTCTAGGCAGTAGAACTTTGTGGGTTTATGAAATGCTGTCAAAGAACCCTTAGCAAGTTGCTGCACTGCATCTTGTAGATGGTACACACTGCAGCCATGGTGAACCTGTGGTAAAGGGAATGAATGTTGAGGTGATTGACCTCCAACAACCACAACCATCTTCCTTTGTGTTAGTTAGGATTCCAGCCAGTGGAGAGTTTTCCCCCAATTCCTACTGACTTCAGTTTTACTAGGGCTCCTTGATGCCACACTCATTCAAATGCTGCCTTGATGTCAAGGGCAGTGACTCATACCTCACATTTGCAACTCAGCTCTTTTGCTCTTGTTTGGACCAAGGCTGTAATGAAATATGAAGCTGAGTGGTCCTGCTGGAACTCGAACTGAGCATCAGTGAGGAGACTACATAAGAACATAAGAAATAGGAGCAGGAGTAGGCCATTTGGCCCCTCCAGCCTGCTCCACCATTCAATATGATCATGGCTGATCCTCTACCTCAATTCCACTTTCCCGCTGGCTCCCCATAATCCCTTGTTTCCCTGAGAGATCAAAAATCTATCGATGTCATTCTTGAATATATTAAATGATGGAGCATCCACAACCCTCTGGGTAGATAATTCCAAAGATTCACAACCCTTTGAATGAAGAAATTTCTCTTCATCTCAATCCTAAATGATTGACTGCTTACCCTGAAACTGTGCCCCCATCTTCTAGATTCCCCAGCCAGGGGAAACAACCTCTCAGTGTCGACCCTGTCAATCCCCCTTCAGAATCTCATATGTTTCATTAAGATCACCTCTCATTCTTCTAAACTCCAGAGACTGTAGGACCAATTTACTCAGCATATCTTCATAGGACAACCCTCATCCCATGAACCAATATAGAGAACCTTTGCTGTATTGCCTCCAATTCATGTATATCCTTCCTTAGATTATAGAGACCAAAACTGCACACACTATTCCAGGTGTGTCCTCACCCTCTCCAATTGTAAAAAAAACTTCCTTTTTTTGTCCTGCATTCCCTTTGCAATGAAGGCCAACATGACATTTGCCTTTCTAACAGTTTGCTGTACCTGCACGCTAATTTTCTGTGTTTGTTGTGCAAGTACACCCAAGTCTCTCTGAGCATCAACATTTATAAGTTTCATGTCTCTTAACAAAATTCTGTTTTTCTATTCTTACTAACAAAGTGAGTAACCTCACATTTCTCCACAATATACTCTACCTTGAGCTGTCAGTGATCTGGCAAGGGCTTTATATTGAAATTATATTCTATCTCAGCTTTTTGTAGGTCTAGCAGAAGAACAGGGATGCCAGTGGCAGACAGACTGATGGTAGAAACTTTATTAATGGTGTGCCGTCACTTCCTGTTACCATCCCAGAAATCGTGACATGTGACTTAAGTGAATTTGAGGGGATTGGATTGGGGGAGTTCAGCGAGCAGGAGCATGTGTTGGTGGGAAGGAAGGCCCAGGGAAGAACATACTAGAGGGATAGCTTATGTCCTAGCTCTGCTGAAGAGGATGGAAACAGAGACATCATTGGCCTAGCTTTTTAAAGAAAGATGTGTTGGCCTTGGCATGCATGAGGAAGAGCAGGGGAATTCTGTGTTCTGGCCAATATTTATCCCTCAACCAGCACCACCAAAACAGATTATTCGGTCATTTTTCGAATCACTGTTTGTGGGAGCTTGCTGTGTGCAAATTGGCTGCTGCATTTCTCTAAATTACAACAGTGACATACTTCAAAAATATACTGTATTTGTTGTGAAGCACTTCAATACTTCCAAAGTTTATGAAATCCGCTATACAAATAGTTATTCTTTTTTTCTTTCTATATGGATTCTGTGCACCAGAAGACTCGCATGAGGACCTTCGAGATGTTCATGGTCATGAATTGAATTGTATCCTTTGCAATCCATAAGGGCCGTCACATTGTGTGAAAAGAATGCAGGCTGCTATGAATGCTGTCAATTATGCCCTGGATTTGGTGGAATCCTTCAATCTCTGCAAACTCCAGAGCCCTATGGGCTGCTTCCAGATGCCTGTATGGATAGTGGTGTATCTGTTTCCTTTTTGGTTGCCTATCTCATACAAGCATGGAATGCAGATTGCATTTTGCTTATATCTGCAGTGGCAGCCTATAAGGAGTTAGAGTTGAAGATGTTCAGAGCTGCAGTGACCTTGACTGCCACAGGCAGTGTGTGCTATCAGCAGCAGTTGGCTGCAGCACTTTCAGGATGTGGCACAAGTCTGTCATTATCTCCCTGGAGCAGTGAAACATCTTGGTTCATCATTCCTCAAAAGAGCTCCCGGCGTGTTGAACTGCAGCTATACATACTATGAGGAAAGTAAGGATTTCTCAGAGCACATATCCTTTTATTTGTTCTACTTGCAACTACAGCTCTGTTTACTTGTTCCTCTTGCTGCTCCTTCTCTTCCCAGAATGGGATTTCTTGAAAAAGCAATGAAGAAACCTACAGTAGCCTCATGTCTAAAAGAATATTTAATAATTTTAAAGTCAAGATTCCCAAACCTTGTTCAAGAAAAATGTCCCCAAAATCTCCATACACAGTGGCGCAGTGGTTAGCACCGCAGCCTCACAGCTCCAGCGACCCAGGTTCAATTCTGGGTACTGCCTGTGTGGAGTTTGTAAGTTCTCCCTGAGTCTGTGTGGGTTTCCTCCGGGTGCTCCGGTTTCCTCCCACAGCCAAACAACTTGCAGGTTGATAGGTAAATTGGCCATTATAAATTGCCGCTAGTATAGGTAGGTGGTAGGGAAATATAGGGACAGGTGAGGATGTGGTAGGAATATGGGATTAGTGTAGGATTAGTATAAATGGGTGGTTAATGGTCGGCACAGACTCGAAGGGCCTGTTTCAGTGCTATATCTCTAAAACTTTACCTGACATCAACACGTGATCCCTTTTCATAGAATTTGAAATGGCCACACCAGAACTTCTACCACCTAAGATTTATGGACAGGAGCAGGAAGTGACATTAATCATGGATCAAGGGGATTCCTGTTTCACTCCTTTGGTTGTGAAAAATTATTCTCCTCCCACACCCCTCCACCAGCCCTCCCCACCCCCACCCCATTCCCAACAACCCCAACTGCCATCCCACCCCCAACCCCGGAAAGTTGGGTGAAATCCTCAGCCAGCACAATGTTGGCTAAAAAGACAGCATCCACTTTCTTCCCTGTTTTTGAGTGCAACTGGAATAATAAGGAAAAATCACTCCCAGTAACTCAACTTTGTGACCTTCCAAAATCAACAGCTTTTTACAGAATTCTTTTGGAACTCGTCAATATGATCTTACTAGTGGGAAAAGGGACTCTATAAAATTTGCACATTCTTTTTGTTGCCTCCCTGAATGAGATTGTGAATTTAGTACCCTAAATTTTGGTTTCTTTGTGCACACTAGGAATCGTATGGAGACAGGCCAAATTAATTTCCCCATTTTCTTCAGCATTGACATTGTTGTTAAACTGTTATTGGGCTTAAAGAGATTGAGGAAATTTGCATTCAGCACATTATGTCACTTACGCTCAGTTTGCTAAACACAAATTTCATCAATCATTTTGTCTCCTGTGACAACCTTCCTATCCAATCCCCATGGGTTTTATATACTTAGGACCACTCACTTGGGGATGTTGTGCCTGAGAATTTCCTGCATTTAAATCACTGCTACATTTTCAGAAAGTTAGACTCGTATAAAACAGGTGAAGCTGTTCCCTCAGTCATTGAATCAGAAGCAAGTGATAAGCTTGAGAACTTTGTAGAGTCTCCAAATTTTGTATGCTGATTTCTGGTAACACAGATGTTTTTCCAATCTGTTTTTCTGATAGTTTTGTTCACTGGGAATTGAACTTGCCCTCCCTCCTCAGATCTACAGACTCATCCCACCCCTATATTTTTCAATGTACGCAGAATAAATCTGAAGACGGTATGACATTCCCCTTGGGCGTACCTCTTTATGCTATCCTTATTGAGAAGGAGGGACAACAGTTGTGGAGGGAGGAGAATTAGATAACATGGCAGAAGACAGCAGCCCACCAGCCACTATCCTCCAAAGCCAGTTTATAAGCAGTACAGGTCCTTTAAGAACCTCTCAGAAGATCTCTGTGCTCAAAGGTTGCAATTGTGCAAGCTGCCATTGCATATCTGTGCAACCTTCTTCGTGAAGACCTTCAGCCTCTCTCCAGTGCTAGGACAGCTTTCCTGTCATTGGCATTGCTATAGCTGGTACACATGTAGCACTGGAGGTGTAAGTACAACAGCCGGTAATAATCGTCAGCAGCAATGGGTTCCATTCACAAAAATGTCTTTGATGTCAAACAGAAGATCCTGTATGTGAATACTAGGTATGCAGGTAGCTGCCACAACACTTTAATTCCATTCCCTGACCTCTTCATAAAACAACCATGTCCAGGAGGGTTCATCAGAGACAAGGCATACCCAATATAGCCAGGGCTCCTGACTAAAATGAAGCTACCAAGAACACAGGCAGAGAGCAAATATAATGAGACCCACACAGCAACATAAGTTGTGGCTGAAGAGCAGATCAGTGGAGTCCTGCAGTACACAAAGTGTCACAAGGATTATCATAGCATGTGGCAATCTGCAGAATTTCACGTTGTATGTTGGTCATTAGTTCAGCATAAATCACAATGAACTCGAGGAAAGGAAGCTGCAGGCCCCCGAAATTCAGGAGGATGAGCAGTAGGTAGGATTGCCCTAGCTGCTGCAAGGACCATCCAAAATCAATTGTACAGAAAGTGTTCAAGCACTGATTGGTACAGCTGCATACTGCACCCCTATCTCATTCTGTGCCAGTTTCAAAGAAAGTGATCTTCTTTGAAACCATTACCAACACGCGACATTTGAGCACCCTCATTGCCTGAACAGGGCTGTGTCATTAATGCTCACCAGAGTGAAAAATGTAATAGGAGAGCAGTAATAGGAGAGGACCTCAATTACATTAATATAGACTGGGAAACTAACAGAATAAAGGGCAAGGAGGGTAAAGAATTCCTAAAATGCATACAAGAGAGCTTTCTTAATCTATATGTTTCTAGTCCAACAAGGAATGAAGCAGTGCTGGAGAATTATGTAGGGTAAGTATAGTACATTTCAGGAGGAGAATATCTGCGTTACAGTGCTCATAATATAATTAGGTTTAAAATAGTTATGGAAAGGGACAACAAAAATAAAAGCTGAAAATATCCAACTGGAAAAGAGGCAACGTCAGTGATTTCAGAAAGGAGTGGACTGAAAAAAACGAGTAGCCAGGAAGACAGTAAATGAGCAATAGCAGGCATTCAAGGTGAAGAAAATCCAGATACAAACTGTGCATATTCCTATAAGGAGGAAAGATGGAGCATCCAAAACTTCAGCTCCCTGGAGGACAAAGGGAATAGAGATTAAAATAAAACAGAAAAAGGAGGTTTGTGACAAATGGCAGGCACAGAATACAATCGAAAACCAGGAAAAATACAAAGAATGCAGAGAGAAATTGAAAAGGAATACACAAAGGGAAAAGACAGAGTATGGTGGGATCAATTTTTTATGGAGGCAGAGTTGAGACTGAGGTACTGAATGAACACTTTGCTTCTTTCTTCACAAAAGAAGATGATGAAGCTGATACAACAATAAAATACTGCAGATGCTGGTAATCTGAAATAAAAACAGAAAATGCTGGAAATACTCAGCAGCTCAAGCAGCATGTGCGGAGATAGAGATAAAAGGTGAACCTGAAGCATTAACTCTGTTTCTCTCTCTACAGATGCTACCAGACCTGCTGAGTAGTTCCAGCATTTTCTGTTTTTATTTATGATAAAATTAATGTCAGAGTCGGGGAAGGGAGGGGGAAGTAGAGATTTTGGATAGGATATAAACAAAACTAGAAAGGAACTTCTACGTAGTTTGGCATTACTCAAAATTAACAATTCACTGTCTAGATGGGATGCATCCTAGTTTGCTGAGGGAAGCTAGGGTGAAGATAAAAGAAGCTCTGACTAGAATCTTTCAATCTCCTTGGATGTAGGAGGGGTGCCAGAGGACAGGAGAATTGTAAATGTTACACCTCTGCTCAAAAAAGGGGAGAGGGATAAACGTGACAACTACAGGCTGATCACTGTAAAACAGCGGTGGGAAAACTACTAGAGACCATTTTCAAGGATAAAATTAAGTCTCATTTAGGGAAGCATGGGTTAATAAGTGGCGATTAGGCAGCTCCTTTTTAATATTAGTATCCTATACAATGGGCTGGATTTTACGCCGGGCAGACGGGAGCTGGCCACCGACGTAAAAGTCAGTTGCGAACCTGCTTCCACCCAGCCCGGGGATTCGTCCCGCATCTTACGGGTCCCTGGGCTTTAATTGATCTGAGGCAGGACTTCCACCTGCTTGAGGGAGGAGGTCCCGCCTCATTGAGCTTCCGGCAAATCATCGGGTCAGCAGCTCTTAGTCCCAACAGTGCCACTGGGAGTGGTGGCCACTGCTGGGACTGCAGCCCAGCCGAGGACACAGAGCCTGGAGTGCAGGTAAGTTAGGGTTGCCTCGCTGCGGAAATCGGTGGCGCCCCGGCGAGGCAAGCGTTGTCGTTTGGGGGGAAAGGGGTTATCTCAGGTCCTGGGGGTGGTTGGGGAAGCGGGGGCAGCCCTTAATCAGGCGCCCTGTGCCCATTTGTCAGGGCCCGCCCACGGGGCACTGAGAGCACACCAGCTTTCACTGAGCGGCCTTTCACATCTCCCGGATGCCCGCTTGCCATGGGTAAAATCCCCATGGAGGCAGGCAAAGGCCCTTAAGTGGCTACTTAAGGGCCTTGATTAGCCTGGGGCAGGCAGCCCCACACACCCAGCCCGCGTAAAGTGGGGCGGAGGCAAGAGGAGTCGGGAAGGCCTCTCGGAGCCTCCCGCTCAATTTTACTCTACACCTCTGCCACCAACCAGCTCACTGGGGTGGCGTAAAATTCCGGTGAATATCTTTAGTCCCCTCCCATCCTCTACTCTGACATTAGCTTCATCATAAATAAAAACACAAAATGCTAGAAATACATAGCAGGTCTGGCAGCATCTGTGGAGACAGCCAGCATGGATTTGTTAACAGCAAATTGTGTCTTATTAACCTGATCAAGTTCTTTGATGAAATAACAGAGAAGATTGATCACGGTACTGCAGCAGATTTTGTACATTTGGGCTTTCAAAAAGCATTTGATAGATTACCTCATAAAAGACTTAATACTAAAGTAAAAGCACATGCTATTAAAGGGATAATAAAAGCAAAATACTGTAGATGTTGGAAATCTGAAACAAAACAAGAAGTGCTGGAAATACTCAGCAGGACTGACAGCATCTGTGGACAGAGAAGCAAAGTTAACGTTTCAGGTCTGTGACCTTTCATCAGAGCTGGCAAAGGTTAGAAAAGAACGAGGTTTGAAGCAAATTAAGGGGGGGAGAGTTGGTGAGAGAACAAAAGAGAAGGTGTTTGATAGGGCAGAGGGAGATGAAATAACAAAGCTGTCCTACAAAGGCAAAGCGTGTGTTAATGCTTGTGGTGAAAGACAAAGCATTAGTCCAGAGAGAGTGTTAATAGCGGAATAATGAGCAGCTCTGACTGCATGAAAAGCAGACACAGGGTTAAAAAATAAAATATTAAAAAAAGGCCAGTCATGTTCTGACGTTATTGAACTCAATGTTCAGTCCACGAGGCTGTACAGTGCCTAATCGAAAAATCAGGTGCTGCTCCTCAAGCTTGCATCGATGTTCACTGGAACACTGGAGCAGGCCAAAGACACAAATGTTGGCATGAGAGCAGGGGGGAGTGTTGAAATGGCAAGCAGCTGGAAGCTCGGGGTCATGCTTTCGGACTGAGCGGAGGTGTTCAGCAAAGCGGTCACCCAATCTGCGTTTGGGGGTCCTCTGTGGGCCACAAAGGAGGGACCCTCCCAAGCCTGCAGGGACAGTGCGTTGTGTCACAAGGTGACCTCCCCGCGGGGCGGAGGCACCCCCGCCGCTAGTAAGATCCCAGCGGTGGTGAGAAGAGGCCCTTAATTGGTTGTTAATAGGTCACTTAAGGGCCTCAATTGACCTCTGGGCGGAAAGGCTGTCGTCAGCCTATCCTGCCCCTGGAAAGATCGCTTGGCAAACGGGGAGGCGACGGGTCCTCCACCAGCCACCCCCACCCCCGCTGCAATACTCCATGCCTTAGGGGGCCACATAAAATCCCGGTCTATATGTGCTCAAGTGAAACCCAGTTAATGCCCACCACCAATATACAAATAAATACAATTAATATACAATTAATGGATTCCGTGCTTCTTCTTTAAATAAAAAAATAGAGTTATTATGCACAACCAAAATTTCAAAACAAATCAAATCAAAAACCTTCATATTCTGTACAAAGCATTACGTTGCGAGATGCTCCTCCTCTAAGACCCCTAACAATTTCTTCATATATGCATTTCTTTTTGTAAAACGATCAGATAGGTGATGACTTGCATCCACCCATTTAATTTTAGAGATTTCCTTTCTCTCTAGCATTTGTTTCAAGCCAGCAAGGTCAATCCATAATATTTCGCACTCACTTTTTATAGTGTGCATTATCCCACAATGAACAATTATCTACATAACATTTAATGGGTATACTATCTTCAGTCTGTCCCGTGTATAGAATCTCACTTAAAATATTTGACAAATAGAATCCCATATCCACTGCCTCTACAACAGCCAGTGTTTCAGGAGCTAAAATACTTTTAACAACCCTTTTTATTTTCTTAGCTTCCCAAGCTAAGGGACAACGAACAGTCATAGAGTCATTTACGACCAGTCGCTCTTCAAAACATTTAGCAACTAGCCTCACTTTAGCCTTATAAGTCACATCTGCAAGGTCTTTTTCAGTACAAATTCACCTTGTGACAAAACTTACTTGGTACCTCAGAATAAGCACCAAACTCTCTCCAACTATCTAATTCCCTTTGCTTTGCCTCTCATTAGTTTATCCTCAAATTTATTACCAGCCACAAAAACTTCATGATCATGAGGACTTCTGTTTCTGGTTCTGTTCAGAGACTGTTCTATGGCCTTCATTTCATTGTGTAATGTATTCAAGCTATGGCCTTACTTGCACTTTGTCTGTCGGGACTACTACTGTGAGATCTCCCTCTCGCACTATCGGAGGCTCTTTCTCCAATACGTGATCGTTTTCTGACAAAAGAGTCACTTCCGGACGCACTATCAGAACTTGTGCTGCGCTTTCATATGCTCTGCTCATGCATCCCATTCTGCCAGTCATGAGCCTTGCTTCTTGGCCATCATCCTGAACATTCAACCAATATCTAAACTTGACAGTAGCTGTTCCTGTACACCCCACAATTGTCACATCCCTCCAGTCACCCTTTGGATATGTGTCACCTGAGTACCCACTCAGAACTTTCTGATGAAAAGTCATCAACCTAAATCATTAACTCTGTTTCTCTTTCCACAGATGCTGCTGAGCTGCTGAGTATTTCCAGCATTTTCTATCTTTATTTTAGATTTCCAGCATCTGCAGTATTTTGCTTTTGTAACATTAAGAGAAGACCTAATCAAAGTTATGAGGGGTTTTGATAAGCAAGTAGGGAGAAACTATTTCCTCTGGCAGACGTTAACCCAAGGTCATAGATTTAAAGTAACTGGCAAAGGCAGTAAAGGTGAAATTAAGAAAAAAATCTTTACACAGAGGGTTCTTAAGGTCTGGAATGCACTACCAGAAAGGGTGGTGGAACTTAGATTCCACAGGAATCTTTTACAGGCAACTGGACATATACTTGCAGAGGACTAATTTACAGCATTTTGGGGGAAGAAGATAGGGTGTGGGACGAAATTGGACAGCTCTTTCAAAAAACTGACACATGGACTATGAGCCAAATGACTTCTCTCTGTGCTGTAAGATTCTATGAGTATAAATGTCCACAACAGTGAAAAGCTCCCTTTCCTGTATGGTGTTGTCAGACCCTCTCTCTGGTCTAAAGGTTCTAGCCTTTATTCTGAGTATCATTGGCACACAACAACTTCCACTAGATGTGGTACACCTTTATTACACCACTAAGCAAGAGTACATACTCACGATAGTACCCATTGCTTGGCAGCCTTGCAAGCTGGTCAATCCGCCAATGACTCTTCTGTGCATGACTTGCGGATGGCCAACCATGCCACCCTAACCACTGCAGCAAAGATGCTCCTGTGGCTCTTTCTTTATACTTTTTTTTGCTGTGGCCCTGTTCCATATAAGGTAAAACCTGTCTTTAACTCCTCCAATTGGTCTGCAGTGGTTCAAGAAGGCAGCTCACCACCACCTTCTCAAGGGAAATTAGGGATGGGCAATAAATGCTGGAATTTCAAGGCCCACTGCTTCTGATACCAAAGATGGTTTAGCTCCACTTCATTATCTCTAGCACCCTTATCAACCTCCAGCCAAGTGTGGACAGACACCTTTTTTTAGCACTTAATGAGCAAAGCCTGTATCCCTTCCCAGATGCTAGCACTTTTGCAGTTTAATTGGTTTTGCAGACCTTGCTAATTCTGGAAAGGCTCTGTCATGACCAAATTGATCATCCTGCCTTGTGCCTTCAGACCAACAATACAGTTCGCTAATTGTCTTCGGTCTAGGTACTTCGATGCTCCGTGTTGCCACCATGAGACAGACTCCACACACGCAGGACTCCACCACAACCAGTCTACATTCATTAATACAAAAGAAATAAAGGAACAGTTACATGTTCAAAAAATAATTGTACATTAAAAGGTAAAAACATATTGTTATTCATGAACATTAACATTGTAAGCCAAGTACAAAGTGCTGAAGGTTGTAGTCTTTACAGAGGCTGCTTCACTTCCATACTGAAGTTCCCTGGGCCTACATTGCCCACTGTGCTTTTAGACAACATTCCAGTAATTATTTGGGCAGTTTACTGCGCAGTTGTGTAGTTTTGGTTCACTGACTTTTTTTTTATTTTCAAAATATACTTTATTCATAAAAATCTGTAAAAATTACATTCCCAAACAGTTTAAAACAGCATCAAGTCAAAAAATACAAACAGTGCAAAGGTAATCAGTTTCCTTCTATACAATTATGAGTTGCCTCACAACCCTTCCATTTCACATTTGTCCTGCCAGATACATTTTTACATTATACAGGAGACAGAAATTTTCCCGATACAGTTCGAGGGGTTTCCCATTGATCCAGCCCCTCAGTTCAGCTTGGTGGGGGGACCTTACACTGTGGTCTTTCCCCATTGAGCCTTTGCTGTGGCTGCCCCAAGCTTTAGTGCGTCCCTCAGCACGTAGTCCTGGACCTTGGAATGTGCCAGTCTGCAACATTCGGTGGTGGACAACTCTTCGCGCTATAAGACCAGCAAGTTTTGGGCAGACCAAAGGGCGTCTTTCACCGAATTGATAGTCCTCCAGCAGCAGTTGATGTTTGTCTCCGTGTGCGTCCCTGGGAACAGCCCGTAGAGCACAGACTCCTGTGTTACAGAGCTGCTTGGGATGAACCTCGACAAAAACCACTGCATCTCTTTCCACACCTGCTTTGCAAAGACACATTCCAGGAGGAGGTGGGCAACCGTCTCTTCCCCACCACAGCCACCGCGGGGGCATTGTGCAGAGGGGGCGAGACTTCGGGTGTGCATGAAGGATCTGACGGGGAGGGCCCTTCTCACCACCAGCCAAGCTACGTCTTGGTGCTTGTTTGAAAGTTCTGGTGATGAGGCATTCCGCCAAATGACTTTGGCGGTCTGCTCGGGGAACCATCCGACAGGATCTCCCGTCTCCTTTTCCCGTAGTCCCTTGAGGACATTCCGTGCAGACCACTGCCTGATGGACCGGTGGTCAACGGCGTTTTCCCGCAGAAACTGCTCCACGAAGGATAGGTGGTACGGCACGGTCCAACTGCATGGAACGTTCCGCGGCAATGTGACCAGGCCCATCCTTCGCAACACCGGGGACAGATAGAACCTCAGCACGTAGTGACACTTGGAGTTTGTTCACTGACTGTTTTTTTAATTTCCAAAATATACTTTATTCATAAAAATCTGTAAAAATTACATTGCCAGACAGTTTCAAAACAGCACCAAAAAATACAAACATTGCAAGGGAGATCAGTTTCCTTCTATACTGTCATGAGTTTCTTCACAACCCTTCCGTTTCACAATTGTCATGTCAATTACAGTTTTACATTTACAGCAATCGAGAATATTAACGATACAGTTCGAGGGGTTTCCCATGGATCCAGCCCCTCTGTCCAGCTTGGTGGGGGAACCTTACACTGTGGTCTTTCCCCATTGAGCCTTTGCTGCGACTGCCCCAAGCTTTAGTGCGTCCCTCAGCACGTAGTCCTGGACCTTGGAATGTGCCAGTCTGCAACATTCGGTGGTGGACAACTCTTTGCGCTGGAAGACCAGCAAGTTTCGGGTAGACCAAAGGGCGTCTTACACCGAATTGATAGTCCTCCAGCAGCAGTTGATGTTTGTCTCGGTGTGCGTCCCTGGGAACAGCCCGTAGAGCACAGACTCCTGTGTTACAGAGCTGCTTGGGATGAACCTCGACAAAAACCACTGCATCTCTTTCCACACCTGCTTTGCAAAGACGCATTCCAGGAGGAAGTGGATAACCGTCTCTTCCCCACCACAGCCAACGCGGGGACACTGTGCGGAGGGGGCGAGACTTCGGGTGTGCTTGAAGGATCTGATGGGGAGGGCCCTTCTCACCACCAGCCAAGCTACGTCTTGGTGCTTGTTTGAAAGTTCTGGTGATGAGGCATTCCGCCAAATGACTTTGGCGGTCTGCTCGGGGAACCATCCGACAGGATCTCCCGTCTCCTTTTCCCGTAGGGCCTTGAGGACATTCCGTGCAGACCACTGCCTGATGGACCGGTGGTCAAAGGTGTTTTCCCCCAGAAACTGCTCCACGAAGGATAGGTGGTACGGCACGGCCCAACTGCATGGAGCGTTCCGCGGCAATGTGCCCAGGCCCATCCTTCGCAACACCGGGGACAGATAGAACCTCAGCACGTAGTGACACTTGGAGTTTGCGTACTGGAGATCTACACGCAGCTTGATGCAGCCGCACACGAAGGTGGTCATCAGGATGAGGGCCACGTTGGGTACATTTTTCCCGCCCTTGTCCAGAGATTTGAACATCGCGTCCCTCCGGACCCGGTCCATTTTAGATCCCCAGACAAAGCGGAAAATGGCTTGGGTGACTGCCACGGCGCAGGAGTGGGGTATGGGCCAAACCTGCGCCACGTAGAGCAACAACGTGAGCGCCTCGCACCTGATGACCAGGTTCTTACCCACAATGGAGAGAGATCGCTGCCCCCACATGCCCAACTTTTGTCGTACCTTGGCTACTCGCTCCTCCCATGTTTTGGTGCACGCCCCGGGCCTTCCGAACCATATCCCCAGCACCTTCAGGTAATCTGACCTGACGGTGAAGGGGACAAAGGATCGGTCAGCCCAGTTGCCAAAGAACATGGCCTTGCTCTTGCCGTGGTTAACTTTGGCTCCCGAGGCCAGTTCAAACTGGTCGCAGATGCTCATCAGTCTGCGCACGGACTGCGGATCCGAGCAGAAGACGGCGACGTCATCCATGTACAGGGAGGTTTTGACCTGAGTGCCTCCGCTGCCTGGGATTGTCACCCCTCTTATGCTTGCATCCTTCCTAATAGACTCAGCAAAGGGTTCAATACAGCAAACAAACAAGACAGGGGAGAGAGGACAGCACTGTCTGACTCCAGATTTGATCGGGAAACTTTCCGATTCCCACCTGTTGATTGAGACTGCGCTACTGATGTTTGTGCAGAGCAGTTGGATCCAATTGCAGATTCCCTCCCCAAACCCCATTTTGGAAAGCACGTCCATCATGTAGGTGTGCGATATCCTGTCAAAAGCCTTCTCCTCGTCCAGGTTGATGAGGCAGGTGTCCACCCTCTTGTCCCGTACATAGGCGATCGTATCCCTGAGTAGCGCGAGACTATCAGAGATTTTCCTGCCGGGTACAGTGCAGGTCTGATCAGGGTGAATCACCAACTCCAGAGCAGATTTGACTCGACTGGCTATGACTTTGAACAGAATCTTGTAGTCAACATTAAGCAATGAGATGGGCTGCCAATTTCTGATTTCTGCCCTCTCCCCCTTCTGCTTGTAAATGAGGGTGATGATGCCTTTCCTCATGGATTCTGACATGCTGCCGGCCAGGAGCATACTCTCGTATACTTCCAGCAGGTCCGGGCCGACCCAGTCCCACAGGGCCGAGTACAACTCGACCGGTAAGCCGTCGCTCCCGGGAGTTTTACTCGTCTCGAAGGACTCGACGGCCTTTGTCAGCTCGTCCAGAGTTAGCGGCTTGTCCAATCTCTCCCTCCTGCTGTCATCTAAGACCTCTGTGATAGATGACAGGAAGGACTGGGAGGCTCTGCTGGCTGTGGGCTTCGCGTCATACAGCCCAGCATAAAAGGATTTGCTGATCCTTAGTATGTCGGACTGCGAAGACGTTACCGAGCCATCTTCTTCCTTCAGGCTGCTGATAACAGAGCTCTCTCTCTGTACCTTTTGGAAGAAGTAACGCGAGCACGTCTCATCCTGCTCGATGGAGTGGACTCTGGACCGGAAGATGATCTTGGAGGCCTCCTTGGCAAAGAGCGAGGCCTGCTGGCTCTTCACCTTTTGGAGGTCCTCTTTGACCTCGACCCCCATTGACTGCAACCGGAGTAGATTTTGCATAATTTTCTGGAGTCGGGACATTTCCCTCTGTCTCTCTCTCGCCCTCTGAACACCTTTGTGGATGAAGAACCTCTTGATGTTCTCCTTGATCACTTCCCACCAGTGAACTGGAGACTCAAAGAGGGGTTTCACGGTCCTCCAACCTTTGTAATCCCTTTTGAGTTCCTCAACGTTCTCTGGGGTCAGCAGTGTAGCATTGAGCTTCCACGTCCCTCTGCCAACCCGCTGGTCGTCCTGTAAGTGACAGTCGGCCAGTAAGAGGCAGTGGTCGGAGAAGAACACCGGCTTGATGTCGGTGGATCCGACCGTGACAGCACGGGACACAAACAGGAAGTCAATCCTGGAACGGGCAGACCCGTCCGATCTTGACCATGTGTATCTGCGCTGCGCTCCGTCTGCAGGTTTGCTGAAGACGTCGTGCAGTTTGGCATCTTTAACTGTTTCCATTAGGAATCTGGACGTAGCGTCCAGTTTGCTGTCGGCACTGCCGGATCGTCCAGCCGCATCGATGATGCAGTTGAAGTCACCGCCTAGGATGACCGGCCTGGATGTCGCCAGCAGCAATGGGAGCTGCTGGAAGACGGTCAGCCGCTCGTTGCGTTGTACCGGGGCGTACACGTTGATCAACCGGAGTGGAGCGTTGTTGTACATCACGTCTGCTACGAGGAGGCGACCCCCCACCACCTCCTTAACTTCGGAGATGGTGAAGTTACCTGCCCGCAGCAGAATACCCAGGCCGGAGGAATGGCAATCATTACCCCCCGACCAGATCGATGGCCCGTGGGACCACCACCGCGACCACTGCCTGTAGGTGCTGAGGTGTGGCATTCCTCACTCCTGCAGAAACAGTAGGTCAGCTTTGACCTTGGCAAGGTAATCCAAGGTTGAAACACATCGCGTAGTAGATTTAATGCTACGCACATTAATGGAAGCAATTCTTACACCCATTTTTTTAAAGTTATTTATTGCTTCCCATACCATTTGTCCTTGCTAGTCCCAGTCCTTCGGGATGTTCCTGCATACCCATCGTGTGCGCAAGCAGTTTCACGTTTGTTGGGCTCAGAAACCCCTCCTGCTTTTTCATGCAGTGTTTGTGCCGCTCGGGTGACATCGGGGGGGTCTTGTAGGCAGAGAGGATTGGGTTGTCCTCAGCTGCTTCCATCTGTTCCTCCTCGAAACCATCACTGCTCCCGGCCTCCCGGAGCTGAGGTGCGCCAGACGTGTCTTTGCTCCCGGTGTCCCGGAGCTGAGATGCGTTTGCCACGTCGTTACGTGTGGCGCATTGGGGTTGGGGCACGCCGGGCCCATCACAGCTTCCAGTGCCCGGGGGCTGGGATGCTTTATCATCCATCTCGGAGTTCTGCCGCCTCTTTTGAAGGGGCTGTCGTTCCAGCATTCCCCCGTCCAGTGAAGAGGAGTTGTTGCAGTCTGATTCAGAAGATAGCCTCCTCTTGCCACTGGTTTGGGTGGTGGCTTTGGGGTGTTTTTTCTTTGCGGGTTTCCTCTGGACCACTTGCCACTGACCTGTTTGTCCATCTGCTGCCTCCTCCTCCATTGATTCTGTCTGTGGAGGAGGGGTTTCAAGGCGCTGGGTAGGTGCTGGGTCACTGGTTTCAGCTGCCTCCCCTTCCTTCTCAGGTTGAAGTTCCTCACTGCGGAGAAGGTTGCTGGTCTCCTTTCGAACAGCGAACGCCTTCGTCGAACCTTCTCCCGGCCTTTCCTTGGACCTTACCGCCTGAGCATAACTGAGGCAGCGTTTGGGGCAGGTTTTGTAGAGATGGCCTGCCTCACCGCACAAGTTGCAACACTTAGCCTGCTTACAGTCCTTGGTCTGATGGCCTTCCTCCTTGCAGTTCTTGCAAACAACCGTGCTGCAGTTGGCTGCCATGTGACCAGATTTGCCACAGGTGCGGCAAACTCTGGGCTGCCCAGCGTAGACCAAGAAGCCTCGACTTCCCCCGATAGCGAAGCTGGAGGGAGGGTGGATGATGGCTCCACTGGGATCTACCTTCAAGGTCACCTTGACCTGCCGCTTGCTGGTCCAAATCCCAAAGGGGTCCTTGACATCAGTGCTGCTGCCGGCCACCTCGATGTACCTGGCGAGAAAGGTGAGTACATCCACCACCGGAACATGGGGGTTGTGGAGGTGAATCATCACCACCCGGTCCCGTTGTGACGGAAGCGTGAAGAGCGGCTCCGCTGTGAGGATCGACAGTGGCGCCCGGTCCCCTTTCTCCTTGAACGCCTTCAGGAACTTGATGCATCCCGCCACGTTCCGGAACGTCACGTCGAAGTATCTACTGCTGGGGAAATCCTGCAGGCAGAAGACGTCCGTCGCTTGAAATCCGCAGCAATCGAAGAGAATTTTCTTGATGAAGAAGGTGCGATCGACCGGTGCATCTCCTTCCTTGTCCTTCACGACCACCCGAACGGTGTTGCGCACTCCCTGGCCCGAAGCTCGAAAATTGATTATAGCCATTTTACTCAAAGCTTCCCCAGGATCAAAAGGCAATGATCTTGGTCTCTTCTCAACCAAGTAAGCACTGATAAGAACAGATACTACACTTGATCTTAGCCAAAAGGCCGCCCACTGACATTCAGGCATGTAGCCACCAGAGGGAGACAGCAGCTACAATTGTGCTGAATAATCTGTATGAAATATGCTTCAGGGCTTCACTTTAATATAAATAGAGCCTCTCAACCTGGTAAGTTAAATCCAAGATTATGCAAGTTCTAGCTATATTAATTATTTTTTGCCGGCAATCAGTTGAAAAATATATAAAAATATGTAAAAACATATTCGTAGTTGAAAAGTACATAAATATAATTAAAGCATGTTTAATACTGTACATTACACAGACAAAATTATGACAGGAGCAAATAGCAATGCAGTCTCATTGATTTGTCATACTTTAAATGTCATATTAATTGAATAATTCATTTTGAAAGCAATATCAAAACAGTTTAATCTGTAATGTAATTAATATTAATTTTTCCAAAGTGTAAGAAGCTGTCGGGTTTGAAAGTATCATACAATTCCCAACAGCATTTATAGTCCTCCATAATTTTCTAGTTTGACAATATGTGAAAAATGCTACGCCAGTACATCAAGATATATCTAAAATGTTTGCATCTAGTGTGCGCTGATCACACTTAAAACAAGGTTAATGACTTAATTTTTTTTGTATAGTTGACCTTGTTTTCCTAATGACTATAGACAGACAGAAAGATCAATTCAATAGCAGCACAGTCTGGCTTGTGATTAGGTTTTTCACATACCCCTTGATCAGGGATTGTATTCACTGTGGAGATGCTCAAGGTATGGGAGGGACCAACTTAAATTAAAATAACTAAATATACATTCACATAATGTTAGGAGTGAAAACTACTTTAACTTGGAGATTTCTTAACATGCATGATTTTAACCCCACCACACATCTGGGAGGAACATAGTGGGTGCAATGTTAAAATTGCGTCAGCATATATGCTGCTCCATTCCCACCGACTACTATTTTAATCATGCAGTTTTTTAGTGTACCGAGATAGCACCAGGGCTGGGCAGGGGGCAGGCTTTGTGAATACATACAGGGCCCATTAGGACCCATATGATTTTAATGCAAATTCACAGAAGTCCTGCTGAGTGCCAATAAAACTGAGTCGCCAGAAGCACGACTTAAAGGCTACATGTAGTGACACCACTATTCCTAGACAGAATGAAGATGCTTGGGTAATTTTCCTCTCAATCGCACCTGGAGAGTGCACTACTATAAGTAACTGTGGTTTAATTCTGGAGTTCTGTTTCCTCTGGTTCATACTCTTTTTAAATAGACTCTGCAGACAGTTTACTGGTTGAAAGCTGCTGTAGCTCAGATTGGGACCTTGAGATGCTTGTGACCAGTGACTTCTGGTTGTTCGAGCTTGTGAGGGTTTAGCTGCAGACTGCTGCACCTGGGCTGCTGCTGGGTCACTCTGGCTAAACTGACTTGCTGGCATCATATTGGGTACTGGTTGAAGATGAGGCAAAGGAGCAGTTGTGCTGACATCCTGGGAGAGGGCAACATGTATTCTCCAAAAGCACCACTGTCACTTCCGTGAAGCTCATCAGAGGATGAGTGACTCTTTGAAACCATCAACTTGATCCACCAACCTGTCCAAGGTGAACATCTCCCTCACTAATGTGGAAGCCAGAGCCTGAATGACAGCCATTTGACCACCCAGCAAGGCTGCAAAGGCCATGAACATGGACTCCTGTTGTGAAAGCGGCAATGTAGTGTCAGGCTTTCCAATGTAGATTGAGGACTGTTGATACCATGTGAGATGGCACTACACAGGCTGGTCGTGGACTCCTTCACACTTTCAGCCTTGGTAATGACACTCCGTGCAGTTTTCTTTTCTTGCTTGGGCTCCAGAAGTCCTCATCTATGTCCTGCTAGGCAGAACTGGGGGAAGACCTCACCCTCCCACAAGCTGTCTCCTGAGTTGTCCCTGCCAATAGTACTTTCTGCTGCTTACCAACTCACTGCCTAACCTACATGGATTTCCAATATCAGGGCCAGTGCTTGGGATGGCTGAAGCAGTGATGCTGCATCCACAGGAGGATTGTCTTCCTCTAAGGTGTCTTCTTCTGTAGAGTCCAGGTTCTGTAGAGGAAAGAGAAAAGGGTTGAGTTATCATGGCACTGACGGGCTGGACATGAGCAGCTGACAGTCTTTAGAATCCAGCTTGATGTTATCAAGATGGCCGAATGTGTAATTTGTTGAGATGAATAAAGCTTTAAAAGTAAGACAGATTTTGATCTACAAGGGAGTCAAAGGTTATGGGGGGGCAAGCAGGAAAGTGGCATTAAGACCACAATCAGATCAGCCATGATCTTACTGAATGGTGGAGCAGACTCAAGAGCCTAAATAGCCTAATCCTGCTCCTATTTCTTACAATCTTATGATCTTATGTAATATACTGGCACCTTGTTCAAATAAGCCACCAGTCTCATCTTCCCAGTGCATAGAGTGGGTCATTAATCTTCAAGGCTTCCAACTCTGTTAAGATGACTACTATGATATCAGCTGTTCCTCTCCTTGATGTATTGCTTTGCACAAAAGAGGACAAGAATTAGCGAGTGGTTGTTGAAAAGGTAATTGAAGGCATATAGTGCACTTGCTGAGAGCTGGAGAAGAAATAAGATGGAATGATGATGGGGATGTGATGAATGGGAAGCCAAATGTGTGAAATGTGAAGTGAAGATGGAGTCATAAGAGGAGTTATATTGAGTTAGGTCACAGATCAGCCATGAACCCAATGAATGGCGAAACAGGCTCGAGGGGTTAAATAGCCTACTCCTGTTTCTATGTATCTACTTGCTGGTTAGGGAGTGTGAAAAGAGAATATTGTTAGTGTGTGGTACGACAAAGAAAAAAGACTTGCATTTTCATAGTGCCTTTCACAACAAAGAACTTTTGAAGTGTAGTCACTGTTGTAATATAGGAAATATGGCGGCCAATTTGTACACAGCGAACTCCCATAAACAATGTGATAATCACCAGATAAACCACTTTAGTGATGTTCATTGAGGAATAAATATTTGCAAGGACATCAGGAAGAACTCCCTGCTCTTCTTTGAAATGGCTCCATGGGATCTTTTACAACCACCTGAGAAAACAGATGAGGCCTCGGCTTAACATCCCATCCGAAAGACGGCACCTCTGGCAATGCCGCACTCCTGACTGTCCAGCCCAGAACTGAGGCCTAGATTTTTGTGGTTAGGTCTCTGGAGCGCAACCTGAACCCTCAAACTTTTGCCGCCGAGGTGAAACTGCTACCCAAAGAGCCATGGCTGATAGCAAAGGAAAAGGTGATTGCGTTTGTAATGAGAGATGGTGATTGTATATTGAAAGATATGATGGGAGGGGAGGGAATTATTGAGAGCGGGAGGGTGGGGAGGGTGTGAAAAGGTTATTGGCAGCTGCTGCTGAGAAAGATTGAGAAATAAAAGTTGTACACGCCATTGCTGCTTTAGTGAGGTGATGGAATCTATTTCTACATTGAATCTAAGTCCTGAGGGTGATGGTGTTGACATTGACCCTCTCAGCTCCCTCTATCCAGACCTCCTGGATAGTAGTCCTAGGTTTGTTCCTACAGGTGCTAAGGAACTGTACTTCCCTCCTAGCCCTGACCTTCTCCACCAAGACTTGCAGAGAATCTAGAGGCAGTCCTCTAACTCCATTCTGCCTACCAACTATACGGTACAATTTATATTATGATTTTTTTTTTAATTACAGCTCTGATCGACCTCATAATATGTTGGGAATATGCTCGTGCTTTTTTTGCACTTCATCATTGCAAAGCAATCTGAAAGCAGGGAGTGCCATCTCAATTCAAGAGCTACATTCCAACTTCAAATAGGCTTCAGGCAGTCCGAGGAAAATTGCGCAACAAATATGGGTGGGTTACCCGTTGTGCTCACATGGGCAGGCCATCAATCTTATTCAAATGAGACCTGGGAGTGGAAATCGCTGGGTCCTCACACTGGCGATGGCAAGGGGATTGCTGCTCATCCCATTTCTCGATTCTGTGTGAAACAGATTACATTTATCAAAATCTGCAGCCCAGATCAATTCTATTTAATGCAAAGTGTAGTGACTTCGGACAGGTCTCCTGGCCTTGATCCTGTCGCAGGGACTATGTGTTATTTTGCACACGAGAGAACAAGAATTAGTGAGTGGCTGTTGAAAAGGTAATTGGAGGCACATAGCACACTTGCTGAGAGCTGAAGACAGGTCCAAGAACTAATCCAGAAGAGCTCAATTGCAAGAAATCTTGATCCTGCTTGATAATGCAGCAATCTCAAATGACATCATGGCTTCCTGGGAATGATCACCTCAATCCTGGCTCACAGACTGGTTAGATTTTCCCGTAGTTTGTAGTCAGTGGTGAAATTGCAGCATTCGGTGCTGACCTTGACATAATGGACGAACCTACCTAGCATGATGGTGGGAAAGAATTTCACTTGAAGGAGGGAGAACTCCCTCACGGCAGAGGGTCCAGCATAGCTGAGCAGCTCTCTCTCGTGCATGTGAAAAGGACAGATCACGTGGTGCATGGAATTGAAGCCACACTCACAGAAGCTCTCAAAATAAACTGCTGCAGTATAGATTCATGTTAGAAAGTCATTGGAACAAAATAGCCAGGTAAGTTTGAGCAGAATCATTTTAAAAATAATCAGTTTATACACATTTTTAAAAAGTCAGATAAATGGTATCAGAGTCAAAAAATCCTAAATATATACATACTTTTTAAAAGCCAGATAAAATGGTTCTGAGTCATGTTTAAAAGCCTGTAAGTTAAGCCATTACAAAGTCAGATCCTTCCCATATCTGTTTTGAAAATTCAAATGTCTTCCAGTACCAGTGTTCTCATTGGCCTTTTTAAAAAATTATTAGCAAAGTGACTCCAGAGGCCCTTAACACCTGGAAACACCAGTCCTAAAATGTTGTAATGAAAATATTCTGTTAATAATGGGCAATTAGCCCAATTCTAACCAATGTCATTTCTTCCCTTTTAACCTTGAGATCAGTGAGTGTGATAGCAAAGCCTCCAGAGCAGTGCAGAATGCCCACTGCAGCTTCCAGATTTACAAAGCACAGTGCGCACTCCTGACGTTGCTGGGCCTCTCACTGATGTAATGACAGCAAATGCTGACATCTTCGCCATCCTAGGAAGGACAGAGGGTCAGAGGGACCTTGGTGTGCTTGTCCATAGATCACTGAAGGCAGCAGCACAGGTAGATAAGGTGGTTAGGAAGGCATATAGGATACTTGCCTTTATTAGCCGAGGCATAGAATATAAGAGCAGGGAGGTTATGATGGAGCTGTATAGAACGCTAGTTAGGTCACAGCTGGAGTACTGTGTACAGTTCTGGTCACCACACTATAGGAAGGACCGGAGAGGGTGCAGAGGAGATTCACCAGGATGTTGCCTGTGCTGGAGTATTTCAGCTATGAAAAGAGACTGGATAGACGAGGGTTGTTTTCCTGAGAGCAGAGAAGGCTGAGGGGGGACCTGATTGAGGTATACAAAATTATGAGGGGCATAGATAGGGTAAATAGGAAGAAACATTTTCCCTTAGCAGAGGGGTCAATAACCAGGGGGCATAGATTTAAAGGGAAGGAAGTTTAGAGGGGATTTGAGGAACCATTTTTTCACCCAGAGGGTGGTTGGAATCTGGAATGCACTGCCTGAAGAGGTGGTAGAGGCAGAAACCCTCACAACATTTAAGAAGTATTTAGATGAAGACTTGAAACACCATAGCATACAAGGCTATGGGCCAAGTGCTGGAAAATGGGTTTAGCATAGATAGGCTTGATGGCCAGCATGGACATGGTGGGCTGAATGGCCTGTTTCTGTGCTGTATAACTCTATGACTCTATGACTATTAGCACAACAAAATTCTGGACAAAAATATTTTTTCAGTGAAGCCTTTATGGGATTAATAAGGTGCACCCCACCCCCAACACCACCACCTCCCCCCCCCCCCAACACCAACACCCCCCCCACCCCCAACACCAACACTCCCCCCCCACCCCCAACACCACCACCTCCCCCCCCAACACCAACACCCCCCCCACCCCCAACACCAACACCCCCCTGCACCCCCAACACCAACATCCCCCCCACCCCCAACACCACCACCTCCCCCCCCAACACCAACACCCCCCACACCCCCAACACCAACACACCCCTGCACCCCCAACACCAACACCCCCCTCCACCCCCAACACCACCACCTCCCCCCCCAACACCAACCCCCCCCACCCCCAACACCAACACCCCCCTGCACCCCCAACACCAACACCCCCCCCACTCCCAACACCAACCCCCCCCACCCCCAACACCAACACACCCCTGCACCCCCAACACCAACACCCCCCTCCACCCCCAACACCACCACCTCCCCCCCCAACACCAACCCCCCCCACCCCCAACACCAACACACCCCTGCACCCCCAACACCAACACCCCCCTCCACCCCCAACACCACCACCTCTCCCCCCCAACACCAACACCCCCCCTCCCCCAACACCAACACCCCCCTCCACCCCCAACACCAACACCCCCCCACTCCCAACACCACAACCTCCCCCCCCAACAACAACACCCCCCCGCACCCCCAACACCAACACACCCCCAACACCAACACCCCCCTCCACCCCCAACACCACCACCTCCCCCCCCCCCAACACCAACACCCCCCCCACCCCCAACACCAACACCCCCCCACCCCCAACACCAACACCCCCCTACCCCCAACACCACCACCTACCCCCCCCAACACCAGGACCCCCCAACACCAACAACCCCCCACCCCCAACACCAACACCCCCCTACCCCCAACACCACCACCTACCCCCCCCAACACCAGGACCCCCCACCCCCAACACCAACACCCCCCCACCCCCACCCCCAACACCAACAACCCCCCCCACCCCCAACACCACCACCTCCCCTCCCAACACCAACACCCCCCCGACCCCCAACTCCAACACCCCCCCACCCCCAACACCAACACCCCCCCACCCCCAACACCACCACCTCCCCCCCCACCCCCAATACCACCACCTCCCCCCCAACCCCAACACAAACACCTCCCCCCTCAACACCAACACCCACCCCACCCTCGACACCAACACCCCCCCCACCCCCAACACCACCCCCCCCAACACCAACACCTCTCCCACCCACCCCCAAAACCAACACCCCCCCACCTCCAACACCAACACCTCCCCCCTCAACACCAACACCCCCCCCAACACCCCACCGCCCACCCCACCCCCAACACCCCCCCACCCCCAACACCACCCCCCCACCACAACCCCCACCCCCAACACCAACACCTCTCCCACCCACCCCCACCCCCACCAACACCTCCCCCCCAACCCCAACACTCCCCCCCACCCCCTACACCAACACCCCCCCACCCCCAACACCAACACCACCACCACCTACCCCCCCACCCCCAACACCACCCCCCCACCACAACCCCCACCCCCAACACCACCC
Organism: Heterodontus francisci; assembly: GCF_036365525.1. NCBI lineage: Eukaryota > Metazoa > Chordata > Chondrichthyes > Heterodontiformes > Heterodontidae > Heterodontus > Heterodontus francisci. Next base: position 48,742,623 of record NC_090394.1, read on the forward strand.
CCCCCAACACCAACACCTCTCCCACCCACCCGCACCCCCACCAACACCTCCCCCCCACCCCCAACACCACCCCCCCCACTCCCTACACCAACACCCCCCCACCCCCAACACCAACACCTCCCCACCCACCCCCTACACCAACACCCCCCCACCCCCAACACCTCCACCCCCCACACCCAACACCACCACCTCCCCCCCACCCCAACACCAACGCCCCCCACCCCAACACCAACACCCCCCCACCCCCAACACCACCACCTCCCCCCCCAACACCAACACCCCCCCCACCCCCAACACCACCACCTCCCCCCCCCCAACACCAACACCCCCCTCCACCCCCAACACCAACACCCCCCACCCCCAACACCAACACCCCCCCCACCCCCACCCCAACACCAACAACCCCCACCCCCAACACCAACACCACCCCCAACACCAACACCCCCCCCACCCCCAACACCAACAACCCCCCCCCACCCCCAACACCACCACCTCCCCCCCCCAACACCACCAACACCCCCCCACCCCGACCCCCAACTCCAACACCCCCCCCACCCCTACCCCCAACACCAACACCCCCCCCACCCCGACCCCCAACTCCAACACCCCCCCCCACCCCCAACACCAACACCCCCCCACCCCCAACACCACCACCTCCCCCCCCAACCTCAACACCAACACCCCCCCACCTCCAACACTACCACCTCACCCCACCCCCAACACCAACACCTCCCCCCTCAACACCAACACCCCCCCCCACCCCCAGCAGCACCACCTACCCCCCCACCCCCAACACCACCCCCCCACCACAACCCCCACCCCCAACACCATCCCCCCCAACACCAACACCTCTCCCACCCACCCCCACCCCCAACACCAACACCTCCCCCCCCACCCCCAAAACCAACACCCCCCCACCTCCAACACTACCACCTCACCCCCAACACCAACACCATCACCCCCCCACCCCCAACACCAACACCTCCCCCCTCAACACCAACACCCCGCCCCCAACACCCCACCGCCCACCCCACCCCCAACACCCCCCCACCCCCAACACCACCACCTACCCCCCCACCCCCAACACCACCCCCCCACCACAACCCCCACCCCCAACACCACCCCCCCCAACACCAACACCTCTCCCACCCACACCCACCCCCACCAACACCTCCCCCCCACCCCCTACACCAACACCCCCCCCACCCCCAACACCACCCCCCCCCACCCCTCAACACCAACACCCACCCCACCCTCAACACCAACACCCCACCGCCCACCCCACCCCCAACACCAACACCCCCCCCCACCCCCAACACCAACACCTCCCCCCTCAACACCAACACCCACCCCACCCTCAACACCAACACCCCCCCAAACACCAACACCCCCCCACCCCCAACACCACCACCTACCCCCCCAACACCACCCCCCCACCACAACCCCCACCCCCAACACCACCCCCCCCAACACCAACACCTCTCCCACCCACCCCCACCAACACCTCCCCCCCACCCCCAACACCACCCCCCCCACCCCTACACCAACACCCCCCCACCCCCAACACCAACACCTCCCCCCCCAACCCCAACACCAACACTCCCCTCCACATCCAACACCTCCCCACCCACCCCCTACACCAACACCCCCCCACCCCCAACACCTCCCCCCCCCACCCCCAACACCACCACCTCCCCCCCCACCCCCAAACACCACCAACTCCCCCCCCACCCCAACACCACCACCTCCCCCCCCATCCCCAACACCACCACCTCCCCCCCCCCAACACCAACACCCCCCCCCCACCCCAACACCAACACCCCCCCCACCCCCAACACCAACACCTCCCCCCAACACCACCACCTCCCCCCCCACCCCCAACACCAACAACCCCACCCCCAACCAGGTGGACCCACGGAATTATCAAGCAGAAAGGTAGATTCAAGGTGGTGAGTTCCCTTCCAGGTAAAATAATAAAGAGTTTTGAAAAACAAATCAAATCGCCTTCAGGAGAATTTATTTCACTCCAAAATGGGAGGTGACTTGAACAAAAATAAGCTCCCTTTTAAAGTAAGATTGTTCAGCACCATTTCCCAAGGTGAAGTCTGAAAGTTTAACACTTTACTTGTCCTGCTATTATACGTTTGTCACACTTTCCACTTTTCAGAATAACAATTATATAAGGTCAATTTTTTTAGCTTGTTGACTATACCAAGAAAATAAGACTTTGTAAGATTGTTGTGATGCCTGCAGGAGTTTACACTTCCAGCAGATGGCAAACTAACTATATGACTGACCTATTCTTACCAGGCAGGTTGTACAGTAGAAGTTTAGGGATTAAATCTTTGCTCAACAGCACTTATCTTTGTAAAATTTGCAATTTGATTAGGATAGCAAATGTTTGGTATTTGCATTAAAGCTGAAAATCTATGGCCTTTGCCACAGCTCCAGCGGAAGTGCTGTGGAAAGGCTTTGCTCCTCCGGTATCTGGATTGCATGTCGGGGAGTTTGGGGCCAGGTGGGGTAATGATACCTCTGTCCACCCAAACAAGGTCATCAATGGAAGGGACACAGGGAGTCAATGAGTTTCCATGTTCTTGGACTTCATAGGGGCTTCGAGTATCCCTGGTGAAAGCAGGCTATATTCCGATGTTCCTGGACATATGGCCACTTCCATGGCAGATGTGAAACTTACCTGGATATCCAATATGGGATCATACTCTGGAGCCTTAAAGATCTGATTCAACACCTTAAATTTACTACTGTGGGTGGTAGAACTGGACACCCATTAGAACTCCATTCCCCCCTCAACCAACTCCCCCTTTGAATACTTGTGCAGTACCTTGAGGATACCACTATGACCATGCACATTACTGCATTTCCTCCTGAGCCCATGAGCTCATAGGAATTTGCAGAAGTCAGAGGTGGGTAGATCTGAGCACATAACCTGAAATGCACTGCCTTGCAGATTGTGGGGACAATTATTCTTCATGTTCCTATTTGAATAACATTATATTTACACCATTTTGTATGCTCAATTGGTTATCAATATTATCAGTTTAATACCCAGATATTTTTGGGGCTTAAATTACTTTGACCAACATGTACTAATTTCACTGATGTAATATAAATCTTGTTTATATCCATTTATGTCTAGGTATCTATAAAGCCAAGGCATAAGAGGCCAAATAGTCTCCTCTGCGTTTTATTTTCTATAACTGTATAAATACTTAACTGTATCATTTCTCAGGAACTGTGATTAGTCAATAAACTTGAAGTGATTCTCTCACAATGATCAGTCCTCAGAGTAAATGACTGGTTGTCAGTATTCCTGGCAAAAAGTAGATCTGAAATGGAAGAAACCCCTTCCCCAGTGAACTCTATTGTATATATTTATGACTAATTATGATGCTTTCCACTGATAACTGGCCTACTAAACCCCCAATATAGTGGTCAGGCAGCTCATGCAAGCCTGCCATATTGGAAAAGGAAATATATGAGCATCCTTCACAGAATCACAGAATAATACAGTGCAGAAGAGGCCCTTCGGCCCATCGAGTCTGCACCGACGCATTAAAACACCTGACCTGTCTACCTAATCCCACTTGCCAGCACTTGGCCCTTACCCACACCTGAAGAAGATCACTGCTTGCTTGAGGCCCCTACTTGCTGATTGGTTTACTCTGAGGCAGCCCATGCCAGCACTGACAACACTGAGAAAAAAACTAGACCTTGGGGCAATCTGTGACCTTACATTTACGTAGCCGAGTGTAGAGATGAGAGGAGCAGGAATGTGCTGCTCAACCCCACATTTAACGAAAGCTTGCCACCACACCTGATCGGCCCCTACCCTCCCGACCCTGCCCCATTGATTCCAAGCTCCCATGACCCCCGGCCCCAATCTGATTCCAGACCCAATCCCCAGCCCACAATTCCTGGCCCAGATTCCAGCCCCAGTTTGACTCCTGACTCTGAACCCCAGCCGTGAGCCCAGCTCCAACCCCAGAGCCAAACCCCAGATCCATTTACCTGAGGGCCACTGTTGTTATCAATCTAATTACTGCAACATTAGTTGCATCTGATCTTGCACTCCTCTTCACCAGCTGGCTGTTGTGTTTCTCCAACCCGATTATAATGACACCTGAGACCCAACATTGGAAGCACCTTGGAGACACCATTCAGGTGCAGGGGATGAACCCTGCACCCCCATCACCCACAAGCCCAAACATGGGTCTGCCCAAATTTCTAGTCCTTTAATCTTGTTTTGGAGGCTGAAGAAAACCCACCTCTTGTACTGCAGTGCAGTCTGTAAGACCAATGAGCTGGAAAAGACAATGTCCAATGGTATGATAGAGCCCTTTTCCAGCAATGAATATGGGTGACTGGGTTATCCGAAATCTGAAGCAGGGCTAGCCCGACATACACAGTGGTAAAAATGTCACACATATCAATAAGATCCCAGGTTCAATCTCTGTTCTGTCTTGAATTAGCTATTTTTAATCAGGTAAGGTCATAGCAAGTTTGGGTTAGAATGAGCTTAGAATTCCTGGACTTGTGGGTGGAAAAAACTCAGCCCAAGTTCTTGTGATTGCCAGTAACCTCTACTGAAAAGTACATGCATGTGCATGCTCGCTGAAGATAGAATTGCACAAAGCTGTGATTTCCTTTCTGGCCATCTGGGTGCCAACACTCACAGTTAAATTTACACATGAGAAATGGCCACACCTCAGCATGAGTCACAGTGGTGGAAACAGCAAACAGCGACATGTGACTGTCACCATTGACTGCTTGGACGTAGATGCTTTCATAGACACAGTAGCATCTGCCAATAACATGGGAGACAAAACAATCAACCAACTTCAGTATTGCCCCATTCTCTGAAAACCGGGGAATGTGAAAATTTTCCCTTACAACAGTGGAAAACTGCTGAAAATCCTTGGGACTTTTGAAATGCCAGTCTCATTCAAAGACACTAGAACAAATGCTCTATTCTATGTCATATCTGGAGAATGTGACACACTTATCAGTTTCCACACAGCAACAGACCTGCACATGTTTGCAGTCATGTACACGATTCCTTCGCGTAACAAAAACATTCTCGATCTGCATGTTGATCACTGGCAGCGGCAAGCTGAAAGTTGTTACATGCAAGCTGCATGTTGACCCTAATGTGTCCCCAGTTGCACATAAACCGCAATGAATACCATTTCATGTCAGGAAACAGACAGAGAAAGAACTTCAACGCCTACTTGACCTTGACATTGAGAATGTTGGGGATGAGCCTACACCTTGGGTCTCATCAAGAAACCCAAGAGCGAGAACCAGATTAGAATCTGCATTGATATGCGATCACTAAACCAAGCCATACAACGAGAAAGACACTTGACACCGACAATCGATGATATCGTAGAGAAAGTGAATGAACACTTTGCTAAACTTGTCCTCCAATACAGGATACCATCAAATCAAGCTGGCAGAATAATTGAGATATCTTACTGTATTCTCTACTCACATCGGTCTTTTTTGATACAAGAGGCTCAAATTTGATTCAATCTGCATTTCAAGGACTTGAAGGCACGCCGAACATCAGTGATGACATTCTCATCTAAGGCCACCCGGAAAAGGAATTCAAGACACACCTACATGCATGCCTACAACGTCTCAGAGAAGGTAACCTCACCTTGAACAAAGACAAGTACTTGTTCAATTCAAGAAAAATTGAATTCTTCGGTCATGTGTTCAGTGGTGAAGGAGTGTCACCTGATCCATGGAAAGTTGAAGCCATTGCAAACGCTGCAGATCCTACAAATGTGCAAGAAGTCCGGAGTCTGCTAGGATTCATCACAAACTGTTGTTTCATTCCTGACCTAGCTACACTATCTGCCCCCCTATGTGATCTGACAAAAGAGATCACCAAGTGGGAATAGACTAAATCACACAAACCGGCAGTAAAGCAGATCAAATGGTGTTTGCACAAATGCCTATTTCAACCATGAGAAAACCACCCAGCTAGTCGTGGATGCAAGCCCGGTTGGCTTAGGTGTAGTTCTCGTACAGAAAGACAAGAGAGGTAACCCATCAATTGTTGTGATGACAAACACATTGTTAAGGCCCGTAGCGAAATGTTATTCACAAACAGAGAGAGAAGCACTCTCAATCACATGGGGTATCTTATACTTTCATCTCTACCTATACGGAAACTACTTTAAAGTAACCAATCATAAACCACTAGTGAGCTTGTTCAACAATCCACATAGCAAACCATCCACTCAAATAGAACATTGGATACTCAAACTACAAGAGTATGAGTTCCATGTTGAGTATCAGCCAGGCAAGCTCAACCCAGTAGACTACCTTTCACGACATGCGCTGCTGACAGTCGATCCTACTAGTCGTGAGGAAAAGGTTTCTGAACATCTTAACTACGTAAGCCTAAATGCAGTGCCAAAGTTGCTAAAACTAGCTGACATCAAAGTAGCAACAAAACAAGATGAAGCTTTGCAATTATGTATGAAGGCTATGAAATCATGAAACTGGAAAGACGTGATCGAGACAGAGTCTACAAACAAATCGCTCACACACTACAAGGTCTTCACAATGTTCAAAATGAGCTCACTGTTACAACCACATCTGGCTTGTATTATGCAACAACTGTATTGTCATTCCACACTCATTGAGAGAATATGCTGTTGCTATAGCACATGAAGGACACTAGGGAATAGTCAAGACCAAACAACTTGTTAGGGGAAAGGTATCGTTCCCAGGAATTAACCGTATGGTAGAGCACAAAATTAATCAGTGTTTGCCATATCAAGTAACCACAATATCAAAGCTTCATGATCCCCTCAAGATGTCCGAACTACCTCCCGGCCCATGGATTGAAATTAGCATTGGCTTCCCAGATTTGCCCACATGTGAACATTCTTGTTGTCACTGACGACTACAGTAGATTCCCAATCATGGAATTAATTATGTCAACTTCAATGAAAGCAGTCATCCCAAACCTTGACCAGATCTTCGTTTTGTTTGGAATCCTTCAAACGGTAAGAAGTGACAATGGACCCCCATTCAACAGCAATGAGTTCAATAAATTCACAAACTACCTAGGGTTCACTCATAGGAAAATCAGACCCCGTTGGCCACGAGTTAATGGTGAAGTTGAGAGAGTTATAGGGACCTTGAAAACAGTGATATGTACAGCTACAGCTGAGAACAAGTCATGGAAGCAAGAACTATATCACTTTCTTCATAATTACAGAGCACCACCTCACTCGACTACTGGGAAACCTCCAGCTACACTCATCTTTGCACATCCTATGCACACACATTTTCCTGAGCTACCCTGTAGAGCTAATGATTAGCATGTATGCAAATGTGATTGAGAACAGAAGGATTGAATGAAAGTACATGCAGAGCGAAACGTGAAACGTAGAGCTGCACCACTAAAGCCAGGAGATAAAGTACTTGTGAAACGTGATGGTGATATTGGAAAGCAAATGAGCCCTTATGACACCCAACCATTTGTTGTGATTAACACAAAAGGATCAATGATCACTGCTAAGTGCGGTTCACAAATCATCACAAGAAATGCTTAATTCTTCAAAGCACCGAAAACACCACTTGTAAGCACTGAATCCAATTCCGAAATCGACCTCAGATGAAGAACATGAGTCAAATGAGACCACATCTGATGTGAAACGATATCCTACTCGTGAGAGAAAATGCCCATCATACTTAAGTGACCATATTACAAAGTGAACTATTTACGTTTATCATTTCCAGTTTTAGAAACTGACCATTGAAACATGCTATGTCTCTCCTTTACTAAGAAGGGGAGAGATGTAGTGACGTAGTGTTTTGAAAATGCATTTGCATTGTGTACTCTAGAGGCTGCCAAAGAACACACATGCTCGCAAAGAGAAAGTGGAACTAAGAACTAAGATAGAATAAAAGGAGAATCCTTGATGTTCAGTTGCTGCACCTTTGTCTCTGTCTTTGCCTGATGTCATATACCGAACTCGGCTAAACCTCACCCAAGTCCTGAGGACTTCACAGGTTTGCTGTCCAATTAGCATCAGCGGGTGTGATGACGATCCACATAACGTGATCTGAATTGCAATATTAATTGGGTTACTCCAAGGATGTAAGTTGAAGCAGTTGGAGTTTGGAAGGAGGAAGAAAGAAGTGTTGCCATCAAAGACAGTGTCCTACTTCACTGACACCTTCCACAGATGTACTGCTGAGGGCTGTGAGGACCCGGAGGGACATACAGGTCCCTAGCAATGAGAGGAAGAAGCCGACTGGGGAAACTAAGAAGTCGTGTTTGGAGGTGGCATAAGAGCTCAGCAGCAGGGGTGTGGTGCCATGCTCCTGGATCCAATGCAGGTGGTGGTTCAATGACCTAACCAGGACAAGAAAGGTGAAAGCAATGGCACATTCACCTACATCCTGATGTGCATATCCCATCTTCCCCTTCAGTCTGCCTTCTCGAGCCTACTCCAGCACATCATTTCTCACAACAACTATTCAACAGCCCGAGCCTCCCACCTCCTTTATTTTAATTAATTACTTCAATAAATTTGGCATTTTCTATCTGCCCACATGATTGGGCACATCCTGCAAGTGCGACATCCGTTCTGCCCATGAAAATGCAATCAGAATCAGAGAATTTTTACCGTGCAGAAGGAGGCCATTCAGCCCATCATGTCCGCACTGGCTCTCTGAAATAGCATTTCACATAGTGCTCACATTTCTCCCTGTAACACTGCACATTCTTCCTTTTCATAATAGATATCTAATTCCCTTTTGAATTCCTCAATTGAACCTGCCTCCACCACACTCTCAGGCAGTGTATTCCAGACCTTAACCACTCGCTGCTTGAAAAAGCTTTTCCTCATGTCTCTTTTGCTTCTTTTACCAATTACTTTAAATCTGTGCCCTCTCGTTCTTGATGCTTTCACAAGTGGGAACAGTTTCTCCCTATGTAGTCTGTCCAGACCCCTCATGATTTTGAATACCACTATCAAATCTCCTCACAGCCTTCTCTTCTCCAAGGAAAGTAGTCCCAACTTCTCCAATTTATCTTCATAACTGAAGTTCCTCATCCTTGGAACTGTTCTCGTGAATCATTTCTGCACCCTCTCCAACGCCTTCACATCTTTCCTAAAGTACCACACCCAGAACTGGACACAATACTCCAACTAAGGTGGAAAAAATATGGAATGCTTCACGAATTTGTATGTCACCCAACTGGCTTTAAAGAGCAAAGACCAGACAGGAGCTTTGTAAGCTGGAATAAAGGAGATTTAGATTATGACCCTGAAATCCAGAGTTAAAAAGATCCTCCAGGGTTGTAGAAGTTTCGAAGGTTAGTTACACAGCTAAATCCCCTTTGTTTCATGAAGGACTTGTGAGTGGCAAATGACTAATGTAATTGTGCTTTAGTAATGCTTATCAATGACTTAGAAAACAATTCTGAGTTTTAACCTTCCCAGTGGCAATTAACTCCTGTATTCTGGGAAAGTAATAATATGATGGCACTAGATGAGGTTCCCACTTATTTTAACACCTTTAATGACAAAAGCAAATAGCAGAAGTGATGTACCCACAAAGGTGAGGCCTTTCCAATGGATGACAGAATTATACTATTAATGGAAATGAAACTGGAAATGTTAGAAATAGACATCAGGTTTACGAATATCCATAAACAAAAAAAAAAGGTTCACGATTGGGGTTCTTAAACTTTCAGAATAGTCAGCTCTGGTTGGTCATATTCCCGCTGGTCTCATCATATGATCTCACATCTCCTCCTGTCCTGCCAGTCAAACAGCTTTTCTTCCCATCTCCAATATTTTTAGAACTAATAAGCAAAACCTTTCAAAGTAAATTAAATTTTTGTTAATGCCCCTATGATTTTACTACTGCATTGCTCACACCATGTCTAAGATACTAAGGACAAAATTCAATAGATCCTGAAAACAGGCACAGGAATTGCAAAATAACAACAGAAAGTGTTGGAAATACTCAGCAGGACTGGCAGCATCTGTGGAGAGAGAAGCAGAGTTAACATTTCAGGTTTGTGACCTTTCATCAGAACTGGCAAAGGTTAGAAATGTAATAGGATTAACCCGTGTCCATTCCTTCTGATGCAGGCAGCACCGAAACTTCATGCTACCTGCTCATTTAAATGATTATAGCACACAGATCATTGCTAAATGTGCTGTTGAGTGGCTGCGTGCCTCAGCAGGGGGCCCAAGTTCCTGTGAAGCTAGCAACATTTAAAACTAGCCTGTACTATTTAAAGCTAGCCTGCACGTCTTAAACAGCAGGTGTGTTCTGACTGTAGCAGATGCTGGAGTGGCTGACCTGCGAGAAGAGAGAATACAGCACACAACAGCACAGATAGCATACTCCAAGATTCTCGGCAGCAGTACTGGAGGCCTTGGTGCATGAGGTGCACAGAAGGAGTGATGGCCTCAATCCGCCCTACAGGCAAACTTTGCGAAGGCATTGAGACCAGATAGCCATCGCTGTCAATGCAAACAGTGTAGCCCCACGGACATGAATGTGGTGCACAAAGCAGCTCAATGACCTCACATGAATGGTCAAGGTCAGTGAATGTATCTTCAAATGCCATATCCGTCAAATGCACCGCTAGCCTCACACAAAATTCACCACTCCTCCCCCCCCCCCCACTTCACTCATCTACCAACAACCTCGATCAACCATTACTCATACCTCACATTCATAGGTATACCTCAACCTCACACATTTAGCACTGCAGCAAGCCACACACCCTCATCTCACAGCTTGCACACACTACCAGCTATTTAACCATGACAGGCGCATCGACCAAACATATTACACCACTTTACTGACACACTTCCCTCTCTCTTGCAGGACAAGGTGAAGCACAGCTGGAGGCAGCAGGAGCTAACTGGTGGAAACAGAGAATGCTGAATGTCCTCACCCCGATGGAGGAGACAATGCTCGCCATCATTGGAGTAGCATGACTGAGGCTATGGACAGCGCGGGGCTGAACCCATTCAACATGATGGTATGCTCACACCTAATCCTCCTTCTCACAACCCACTTCCTCCTCACTCCACAATCTCGTATGATTTACAAGCAGCAGGTGGTTTAAGAATGCACCTCTTGCATTCCCCATTTCCCTCATCAGAACACTACCTTTGTGCCTTTCTCGTTTCAGATGCCCACAAACTGCAACATGGCCAGGCAGTGGTGCAGGAGCAAAAAGTGATAGTGGAAGAAGAGGCTGATGATGAAGAAACACCATTACTCATTCTAACACTCACAGCCACCAGCTCAGATACTGACACTGCTACTTTAGAAGGGAGCATAGAGATGGGATCTGCACATGTGGGACACCGGGCATGAGTAGGCTGCAGCCCAGTGCTGGGGAAAAGGAGAGCGCAGATGCCAGCTTGCCAGAAGGTGAAGTTGCATATGAGTTCTGCTGCAGGGGACTCAGATGAGAACATTTCTGGGGCAGTGTACAGAAGAAGGCTGATAGATATGCACACAGAAATGCTTGGTGAGAGAAAGCCTGTGGTCACTGTCAAGGAGCATGGGGGAGTCTGGTACTAACTTGGTACATGTATTTACAGGGAACTTGGAGCTCATTCTTTCCAGCATGGAAGTGCTGGCCAACTCCAGGAGGTTACTCTCAGACCCAACCATGATGCAGCATCTGATGGCCAATGTCTCAGTTTCCATAACAGCACAAGCAGAAGCCATCTGATTGTTGCAGTAGAAGCTCAGACTGCTCTCATAAAAGCTCAACTTGCTGCCATGCACACTCAGACTGCTGCCATTATGATTGCAGATACCAGTGTTCAGTGTTCAAAGGGGCTTCCAGGGTGTCACAGCAGTCCAGCAATCTGTTCTCTAGCAGATTGCTGAGATTGCTGAGGCACAGTCCCGGGGGGAGTGCAGTGGTTCTGTGAAGCATGAACCTGCTATCCTCTATCAGGATGAGAGCATTTGTCTTCACATCACTGCCACTTAGCCAGTGCCTTTTCTGTTGTCTGTCAGCCAGCCAGCCCTGACCGTTATCACCCTTACTGAGCCTTCTAGGACCCGAGCTGCACAGGGTCATGCTGCAAGGCCATTTACAGTCGCCATCACTGGCAGCACTGCGTAGGAGCACTCGACCACGCAAGGGCACCCACAAGACCGGCACCAAAGAAATGCGCAAGGGTAATGAGTTGACTTCGATATGGAATATTGAATGGTTTGTTTGATAAAGTTGGTTTGGAATGTTTGTTTTGTGGTGGCTTTTATTTCAGTATTCTGGCCAAGAGGAAAATGCAATGGGCAGTAACAGAGATGGTAAGGTGTGGGACTATTGGTGATTGTGAAATTGGGCTTCTTTTCACTGAGTTGAATGAGCTGATCACGGACAGTCCAGCAAAAAGGCAATGTGTTGGTTGCTTCTTAATTTCCTCCTCTTCCTTCTCTTCCTCCTCCTCTGTCTCAGCTTATCACTGCATATATGGTGGCAAAGGCTGTGTCCTCATGATGGCGAGGTTGTGCAAGATGCAGCAGACCATGATGAATCATGACACAAACTCTTCCAAGTAACGCAGGGCTCCTCTAGAACAGTTCAGGCAGCAAAAGCATTGCTTAAGCACCCCAATGGTGTGCTTGATGACATTCCATGTGGCTGAATGGATCTTACTATATGCATGCTGCCCATGTGTACATGGGTTGCGCACCGGAGTCATGAGCCAGGTGATCAGCAGATAGCCCTTGTCACCTAGTAGCCAGTCTCTGGTCTCTTATGCTGACTCAAATGCTGATGGTACAGCAGACTGGTGCAGAATAAGGGCATCATGACTGCTGCCAGGATATTGGGCATTAGTAAGCATGGCCACACATCAGCTGCACATTGAGGGTGTGGAACCCTTTGCAGTTGTGATACATCTCTGAATTTAGATGTGGTGCCCACAAAGCTGCATGTGTACAGTCCAAAGCACCCAGCATCCTGGGGAGCTGGTAATACTGGTGAAGACATATGCACACTCTGCCTGCTTCTCTCCGGAAAGAGAAAATGCAATGCATTCCCCTCTCATGGCATACAGAGTATCAGTATATACAACAGAGGATGGCAAACTGCATGATGTTGAAAATTTTCCCTGCTACAGCCTGGAAGGAGCCTGACATAAAGAATTTCTTGGCCATAGTCACATTTACAGTCACTGGTAGTGCTGTATTCGCTCTGCTCTGAGGCTGCTTGTCTGACTGTAATAGGTGCCCAAGTTTCAGTGAACACCTTCTTAGTGAAACAAATTTACTGCTCCCCACTGAGATTGAGGTAGGAGATTTGTTCCCTGAGCACAGTGGCGCAGTGGTTAGCACCGCAGCCTCACAGCTCCAGCGACCCGGGTTCAATTCTGGGTACTGCCTGTGTGGAGTTTGCAAGTTCTCCCTGTGTCTGCGTGGGTTTTCTCCAGGTGCTCCGGTTTCCTCCCACAAGCCAAAAGACTTGCAGGTTGGTAGGTAAATTGGCCATTATAAATTGCCCCTAGTATAGGTAGGTGGTAGGGAAATATAGGGACAGGTGGGGATGTGGTAGGAATATGGGATTAGTGTAGAATTAGTATAAATGGGTGGTTGATGGTCGGCACAGACTCGGTGGGCCGAAGGGCCTGTTTCAGTGCTGTATCTCTAAACTAAAACTAAACTAAAGCACCGTGGATGGATATGGCCTGCTGCTGAGAACCCTTCTTCCCCTCCTCCTCCTCTCTCTTAAAGCAGTTTGTCTTCCTTTGTGTCTCTTCTGCTAATTCTTCCTGTCGTACTACAGTCCAAGGGAGATTGAAACGATAGCACCCATGACTGGGAGCAAGTGGTCCATGAAGTGAGAACCAAAGCCTTCATCATGTGGCACACTGCTCCCTGTGGACTTCACCAACTTTAAATGACAGTACAAATCACCAAATACTAACAGCAGCAGCCAGTAGAAATCAATCAGCAACTAACCTTAGAGTGGTTAATGATCTCTTTTAAATAGTGCTGGTTGTGGGGAAAGGGGAGGGGGTGGGGGTGGGGTTCCTTCCTGCTGCTAATTGCATGTTCACCCGTATGAGATTAAGAGATGGCATTGCCGGAGCATTGAGGTCGAAACTGGCACCGCTGGCATCAATTCAATGCTAAACGCTGACTGATGTTACAATCTGCCTACTCTGCATGCTCCCAGCGCCCGTGCTAGTGACCTACCCAAAATGGCTTGCAGCACAGCCCGCACCAGAAGTCTGCACGCACAGATGCTACTTTGTACCTGAGACTGCACCTGGAGTGCTGAAAATATGATCGCTACACAACTGAATATTGCCACCAGTAATCTATAATTTTGGGAGACTCCAGGATGATCCTGGAGGGATGGAAATTGGAACCAGAAACTAAAAGATAAAGCAAGCGATTTACTGAACAGAACAGAAAAGAAGATTGAGAAGGCGGAGGAAGTAAGATAATAGATGCATGCTCAAATAGTTCTTATTGAAAAACCAGAAAGAGATGAGAAATCATGGAGAGTGATTGAAGATATGAAAAGACAAAACAGCATAAAATAGCCTGACATTAAAAAAAGCAATTAATGCTGGCACGCAAGCTACCAACAGCTGAAAATCAAAAAGATTGTCCAATGTTCTGGCTTTAGACGCCCTGTTAGAGCTGTATTCTGACACCTGCAATGCAAACCTGCTACCACTTCCCCAGATTCCCTTTTATTCTTAATGTTTTTTTTCATATACTTCCCCCTCCCAACTCCTGCTTCAATCAGCTCCATTAAATTACATGGTTTCTATGTGAAGTTCTATACATAGGAAAGAAAAATGAGTGATATATGTACTCCAGGAATAGTGTTGAACCAGTTAAGGATGAAGTTTCAAGAGAGCTGGAGTGTTGGTAGACTTGATGATGAACGTGTCCAACCAATGCAGAGTAATAAATCAATTAAGTCAATAGAACATTGCACTATATAGCCAAAACAGTAGAGGACAAGTCAGAAGATGTTCGGATCAAACTATATAGTGCTTTGGTCAAGGTATCTCTGCATGACAGCAAACTGAGATTACATGACATCAGTTGAGCTTCCACTGCAACACTCAGATGTTTGTCGGAAGCTGCTTGTGTGTCAATGGAAGCTGAGACATTGGCCATCAGACACTGCATCATGGTAGATTCCACAACTGTGCTTCTAGATCTAGTCAGCCCTTTCCATGTTTGAAAGGATTGGCTCCAAGCTTTGCGCAAAGCCCTCTGCTAAGTTGATGTGGACTCCTCCATGCTACTTTAAACTGAACACAGAGGGTTGAGTTTTCCCCACCCGTGATGACAGGCTTGGAAGCGGGGGTGGGAAGCTGGGAAAGTAGCGGGAAGCTGCAGCAGGACAGCTCCCTGATGCATTCTAGCTGCTGGGGCAGTTTCTCATGGGCAGGTGGGAACCCAGACTGGCTGCACGCCTCTGTGGTGCAGGCAGCCAATTAAGCCAATTACAGACCCAATTAGATCTGAATTTGCAGCATTTTGCCACTAGCGCAGTGCCCCTCCCCCCACCCCCACCACACAGGAAGGTCATCATCACAATGGAGGCGGCTTCTCTGTGGCAAGCCAGGGGTGGGGGGGCCATCAGAGTCAGAGGCTCCATGCCCCAAAGAGGAGCCTGAAGCCAAGAAAGGCCACATCCGTGGCCCAAACAATCCACCCAGAGGGGTTTCCCCTGCACTTTGATGGGCCTAATGGCTTCAGTGCTAATAATTTTCCTTTAAATACACAGCTCCGAGAGCTCCTCCATGGTTAGGTGCCCTCGCAGTTCCCAACTTGCCTCAGCAGCGGCCACCTCTCCTGGCTGGGTTGCCAAGGCTCCAGAGCTGCAGGCCCTCTGATTGGGAATGTGAATGCAATTACATCAATTTAATCCACATTCAGCATTGTGTTAATGTGTGGATTAACGTGTGCATTAACATATTGTTTGCCATTGCTCCATGACCTTCTGGTCAGCTATTCTGTGATCTTGTCCTATTTACACCTTCTCCTTTGTTATCTCTTGCCCCACCCTCGCTTTACTTGCTTATAACCTTTTACATTTCTAATATTTGCTAGTTCTGAAGAAGGATCACTGACCTGAAACGTTAACTTTGCTTCTCTCTCCACAGATGCTGCCACACCTGCTGAGCATTTCCAGCATTTCTTGTTTTTATTTCAGATTTCCAGCATCTGCAGTATTTTGCTTTTAAACACATATATTGATCCATGGATTATTACCTGTGCATTTTGAATAAACTTAATTCAAAATAGGGGTAATTTTCCAACTTCAGGCTCCTGGTGGGGAGTTTTATCCACTGGTGGTTCATGGTGATAATTTCGGTATGAGCTGTGCATGATTTTGTAGCCCTTTAAATTATTGGTTGGCCCAGTGCCTGCCCACAGCACATTCCTCAGTTTCCAACATTTCTTTCTGACAGGTCAGACTTCCCCTTCAAGCATACGAAATAGGAGCAGGAATAGGCCGCACGGCCCCTAAAGCCTGTTCCACCGTTGAATAAGATCATGACTGAGCTTTTACATCAACTTCACTTTCCTGCCCTATCCCCATCTGGGAATGTGAAGCAAGGTTGCCGTCCTCCAGGATTATCCTAGACTCTCCAGTAGTTAAAGATGAATCTGCTGGACAGTGCTGCGAGCAACTAAGAAGAAAAATCATAGGGGCAATAAAAAATATTGTGTGTCTTGTTTCATTTTCATTGAACGCTTCATTTATTAGCTATTGAAGATAAATATTGGAGATGGGAAAAAGATGGACTGTTGACCCAATAGGGCTGTTGGAGGCAAAAGGTTATCTGATTAAACCTCCAGGAATATTCCCAATCAGAGTTGGAAACCATAAGGTAAAGTTGCACAATTATCCTCACTGTGGGTTTTTCGAAGCTTCAGATATAGGATAAGCTAATACTTTTTTGTCCTTTTGTCTGCTCCTCTTAATCACTGATCAACAATCTACATATTTATATAAAATAGCACAGCTTCGAGATGTGTCCTCGGCTGGTAGCTCTTAATTGATCTCTCTTTTTCAACTCTATCCATTGCCATCCTTTGGCCTTTCCCCACTCTCCTCTCTTCCACTGCTTAAGATCCCCTGTACAAATGTTCAGCTGACAACATAGCTCATGACTCCGATGTGCAACCCACACATGCATGGGGAACATGCATACAATGAAAGCCATGCTACCACAGGAAATATGATAGAGCAGACCATTGGCATGCTGAAACAATGCTTCCACTGCCTGGAATGCTCAGGGGGAGCCCTGCAGTATTTGTCAGTATGGGTGTCAAGAATCGTGGTGGTCTGCTGCATGCTGCACAACCCCGCCATCACCACCATGGTGAGCAGCTGAGGAGCAGGAAGGGGAGGATTAGGAGGAGGAGAAGGAAGAGGAAGGGAGAAGGCAACCAATATATCCCCTTTATGGATGGACAGAGAAACGCAAAAGATTTACAGCACAGAAGGAGGCCATTTAGCCTATTACATCCGTGCCAGCCAAAAAAAACGATCCAGCACAATCCCACTTTTCAGTAGCATTGTAGGTTATGACACTTCAAGTGCATATCAGAGTATTTTTTTCAATGTGATGAGGATTTCTACCTGTACTACCTTTTCAGGCAGTGAGCTCTAGGCCCTCACCACTCTCTGGGTGAAAATATTTTTCCTCAACTCCCCTCTAATCGTTCTGCCAATACTCACTGGCAGCAGTAGAGTGTAGACTAAGTGCATCGACCGAGAGGCTAAAGCAGGGGAGAGTCAGGCAGTCCAGAGTTTCTCCGGCAGCAGTGAATCTGGGTGGCGATGGAATGCAGCGACGGAGGAGTTAAAGCCTCCAGTGAAATTAGCAATGACAAAACAATATCTGCAAAACAGCTATAGTGACATCACAACCAGGAAAGGAGCCAATTATTGAGGATCTGGTAAGTGTTTCTGTTTAGTAGTCTAGAAAGTAAAGGCAGGCAGGGCACCTCAACCCCGTAGAATACACCTCATGTCATGTGGGAAATTCTGGCCACTTCTCATGACCACATGTGCAGGAAATATTGTCAGCTACAGCAAGCTTGAACTCTGGGTTTTGGAGCTTGAGCGGAGGCTGGAGTCACTATGCATGAGCGAGGTTCAGAGTTTCTCGGATAGCATGTTTCTGGGTGTGGTCAACACACAGCTTAAGAGAGAGCAGGCAGTGAAGGAATGGGTGACCACCAAGCAGTCAAAGAAGATGAGGCAGGTAAGGCAGGAGTCCCCAAGTGCATCTCACACTCCAACCAGTATTCAATTTTGAATGCTGGTGAGAGTGATGGTTCCTTTGGGGCTATAGGCAGAGGCAAGTCAATGCACCATGGGTGGCTTAACTGCACAGGGGATGAGGGAAAAGAGTGAACGAGCAATAGGGGTGGGAGATTCAACTGTGAAGGGAACGGGCAGGTGCTTCTGTGGCTGCAGACATGATGGTATGTTGCCTCCCTGGTGCCAGAGTCAAGGGTGTCACTGAGCGACTACAGGAAATTCTGAGGGGGGACGGCGAACAGCCAGCAATCGTGGTCCTTATCGGCACCAATAACTTATGCAGAAAGAGGGATGAGGTACTGCAGGCAGAAGTTAGGGAACTAGGAGAGAGGTTTTAAAGCAGGACCTCAAAGGTAGTAATCTCCAGATTACTCCCAGTTCCACATGCTAATGAGCACATAAATAGGAAGATAGAGCAGAAAAATATGTGGCTAGAGAGATAGAACCATAGAGCCATAGAAAAATTACAGCACAGAAGGAGGCCATTCAGCCCATCGTGTCTGTGCTGGCTGAAATAACTAGCTTTCCAATCTAATCCCACCTTCCAGCACCTGGTCCATAGCCTTGCCAGTTACAGCACTTCAGGTGCAAGTCCAGGTACCTTTTAAAAGAATTGAGGGTTTTTGCCTCCACCACCATTCCTGGCAGTGAATTCCAGACACCTACCACCCTCTGGGTGAAAACATTTTTCCTCATGTCCTCTATAATCCTTCTATCAATCACCTCAAATCTGTGCCCCCTGGTAATTGACCTCTCTGCTAGGGGAAACAGGTCCTTCCTGTCAACTCTATCTAGACCGCTCATAATTTTGTAAACCTCAATTAAGTCAACCCTCAGCCCCCTCTGTTCTAAGGAAAACCACCCTAGTCTATCCAATCTTTCCTTATAGCTGCAACTTTCGAGCCTTGGCAACATTCTTGTAAATCTCCTCTGTACTCTCTCCAGAGCAATTATTGACCAGAACTGTACGCAATACTCCAACTGTGGCCTAACCAACGTTTTATACAGTTCCAGTATTACATCCCTGATTTTGAATTCTATACCTCGGCCAATAAACGAAAGCATTCCATATGCCTTCTTCACCACTCTGTCTACCTGTCCTGCCACCTTCAGGGACCTGTAGACATACACTCCAAGGTCTCTCTCTTCTTCTACCCCTCTCAATATCCTCCCATTTATTAATCCATGCCTTAATAAGTGGCAGTTTATCCTGTCCCTCAGAATAGATTCTGACAATTTACCCACCACTGAGGCCAGACTGACTGGCCGATAATTACTTGGCCTATCCCTCGCACCCTTTTTAAGCAATGGTACGTTTGCAAACCTCCAATCATCTGGTACCTCACCTGTATCTAGTGAGGATTTGAAAATGATCCTCAGTGCATCCACTATTTCTTCCCTGGCTTCCTTTAACAGCCTGGGATGCAATCCATCCAGCCCTGGTGATTTATCCATTTTCAAGGATGTCAGACCCTCTAGTCCTTCCTTTCTCATTATGCTTATCATAGCTAATATTTCACACTCCTTTTTAACTACAATGCCTACATCAACCCTCTCCTTTGTAAAGTCAGAGACAAAAACTTTATTAAGAATCCTGTCCACATCTTCTGCATTCAGGCATAGGTTCCCTTGTACATCTCTGATAGGCCCTACCCTTTCCTTAGTTATCCTCTTGCTCTTAATGTACTGATAAAACATCTTTGGGTTTTCCTTGATTTTACCTGCCAATAATTTTTCATGTCTTCTCTTTGCTTTTCTAATTTCCTGTTTTACTTCACTCCTGCACTTTCGATACTCCTCTAGGCTTTCTAAAGTATTAAGATATTTGTGATCGTCATAAGCTTTCTTTTTCTGCTTTAACTTACCCTGTAAGCTTATAGATAACCAGGGGGCTCTACACTTGGCAGTACCACCCTTTATCTTTGTGGGGACATGCCTACACTGTGCCTGTAGAATCTCACTT